>NC_137101.1:47873285-47961436 GCF_949357685.1 Gobio gobio | reverse complement strand
TGTAAACAATAAATACCGTTCCCATTCAGTCGGTCACGTTCGACGTACGTCGGACGTACCGACGAATTGGGATCACTTCTGGGAGCCCCTATCAGCTTCGAGCTATCTAGAACCGGCCAATGAACAATTGGCGTGCGAGATTTGCATCTCGCGCTCCGCCCCGCGCCGCGGGTATAAACAGGAAGCGAGAGCGAATGCACGCTGTCATTCACTTCGGAGCCACACAGGCGTATGAAGGACTCACTCTCTTAAATCAAGACGAGTATTTTTCGCTGCTATCAGCAAGACTGTCTACAGACACCGGAAAGCCAGAGGAGGACGCGTGTTGGAGAAACGGCACCTTTCAGTGGGATCGCGCTGAACTCATCGAGCTGCCTCTGAGTGCAGAAAAACTGCTGTTATCACAGCAACCTGTTGGTCTGGGTAGAGCGTTTTCCTGCTGAGTACAGGCACGGGCTGCACTAACAATCCCGTGCGCTGTCGCGTTTCCCCCTGAGTGCTTCAGCACAGAGCGTTTTCCTCACAAAAGAGCTTCACGGGTGACGTGCCGTCTTTTTCAAGATGTCTTACCACTCGTGCGTTTCTGGATGCGGTTGTTTCCTGTCCTGACGGCCACGATCCATCTCGCATAAACATGTTGAGACTGTGTCGTGGGTGATCCATGTTCTCCCAGGGGAACGGGATCACGTCGACGCGCTGGTCATCTCACCTTCCGCGTGAGGGTTTGAGTGTTCAGCGCGCCGTGTGCCGTCTGGCTGCCGGGTGACAGCGCGGGTTGCCACGGCAACTCTGCGCGCGTCACTCGGCGCCTCCGATGCGTGGTCGAGACTATGATGCCTCAAACGGGGTTGAGTCCCTTCGCTTATACCCCGATCTAGTCTCTTTTCTGGTGCACCAGAGGGGGGACTATTTTGGCTGATAAGCCTGGGTGGCCTGAGGATTACAGTGAGGCTTCCCCGCCGCGTACATCTCTGTGGGCCCCTCACTCCTCTATCGCATCGCAAGCATGTTGAGACTGTGTTCGTGGGTGGTCTATGCTCTCTCACGAGAGCATGGCCACGTCGGCGCGCTGTTCGTCTTGCCTTTTTCATAAGGGCTTGAGTGTTCAGCGCGCCGTGTGCCGTCTCACGGCCACGCCCACTGTCTCACGTGTCTGCTGGTAGCTTACAGGTGGGATTGCTGGTCCTTGAAAGGGGACCTAGCATTTCATTTGGGGCTCTAGCAGAGGACAGATGTCAATCGCTGCATCGGAGAGAGGGCTGTTATGTGTTGAAAATGAAGATGATGCTGAGATTCCCACCGTAATAGTGGGCGCTCGTGCTGAATCAGATTCATACTTGACAGCCATGGCAGCGTGTGACGCTACAGAGCCTCGCCGCTTTCATTCCCCTCCCCACAAGAGGGCGAGAATGGCAGTGTGTGTGACGCTACAAAGCCTCACCACTCTCATTCCCCTCTTCTCAGCGGTGCGTGGACAACAGTGCGCGACGCTATGCCTCGCCACTCTTGTTCCCCGCTGAGGAAGGAGGTGAGGCAGACCGTGTGCAACGCCACAAAGCCTTGCCACGCTCAGCCCCTCCTTCATTTGGGAGTGCGCTTGGCGGTGGTCGACGCTCCCATGCCTCACCACCCTCAGACGCCTCTCCCTTCGCCAACAGGGGGCGCCGGCTGTGGGAACGCACTCAAGCGGCCTCCCCACACTCGCACGCCCCCTCCGCGGACGCAGGTAAGTGTTGCACAGCACACTCAGATCCCACTTCGGGCCGCTCCATGCCGTCCGAGTCGGATCCCTGCATTCCGCGTCGCTGCCCCGCTGCGGGTACGTCTGTGGTTAATCCCCTTGCTCGGTGTCTGGAAGCCTGGCTAGAGCTTCCCAGCCCGTCTCCGGGCCGTACCATCAGACTCGGCTATGCGATTCAGTTCGCCAGGCGTCCCCCTAAGTTTGGGGGCGTTCACTTCCCAGTAGCGAAGGAGAACGCCCCCATGCTCCGGGCGGAGATCGCAGTCCTACTGGCGAAGGACGCGATGGAGCCGGTCCCTCCAGCCGATATGAGGTCCGGGTTCTACAGCCCGTACTTCATTGTACCCAAGAAAGGTGGCGGGTTATGGCGGGTTATGCGGTTCTTGAACCGGTCCCTTCACAGGCTGCCGTTCAGAATGCTAACGCAGAAGCACATCTTCAGGTGCGTCCGTCCCCAAGATTGGTTGCAGCGATCAACCTGAAGGACGCATACTTTCATTCTCGTTTCCCCTCGACCGGCCCTTTCTGCGCTTCGCGTTCGAGGGACGGGCATGTCAGTACCGCGTCTTGCCTTTCGGCCTGTCCCTTTCGCCCCGCGTCTTTACGAAGGTTGCGGAGGCGGCCATTGCTCCCTTGAGAGAGCATGGCGTTCGCATCCTCAACTACCTCGACGACTGGCTGATTCTTGCCCAGTCGCGAGAGCAGTTGTGCGAACACGGGGACAAGGTGCTCAGTCACCTCAGCCAGTTGGGACTTCGGGTCAACTGGGAGAAGAGCAAACTCTGCCCCACGCAGAGGATCTCTTTTCTCGGTATGGAGATAGACTCGGTCGCCATGACTGCGCGCCTCACCGAGGAGCGCGTCCAGTCGGTGTTGAACTGCCTGAATTCGTTCAAAGGCAGGACAGCGGTTCCACTGAAACATTTTCAGAGGCTCCTGGGGCATATGGCATCCGCAGCCGCAGTAACGCCGCTCGGATTGCTTCATATGAGACCGCTTCAACGCTGGCTACACGATCGAGTCCCGAGATGGGCGTGGCACAGCGGTTCCCTCCGCGTCCAAGTGACTCCGAGGTGCCGCCAAACCTTCGGCCCGTGGTCGGACCCTCTGTTTCTCCGGGCGGGAGTTCCCCTAGAACAAGTGTCCAGGCACTCCGTTGTCTCCACGGATGCCTCATCCACGGGTTGGGGTGCCACGTACAACGGGCTTGCAGTTCGGGTCTGTGGACGGGGCCTCAACTGCAATGGCATATCAATTGCCTCGAGTTGTTAGCAGTTCGTCTTGCACTCAGCCGCTTCAAAGTTCCGCTCAGAGGCAAGCACGTTCTGGTCCGTACGGACAACACTGCGACCGTTGCGTACATCAAAAAACAGGGTGGTCTACGCTCTCGTCGCATATCACAACTCGCCCGCCATCTCCCCTTATGGAGTCAGAAGCATTTGAGGTCGCTTCGTGCCATTCACATTCCGGGCCTGCTCAATCGTGCAGCCGACGAGCTGTCACGTCAGCCGGTGCTTCCGGGAGAATGGCGACTCCATCCCCAGGCGGTCCAGCTAATCTGGAGTCGTTTCGGGGCCGCACAGGTAGACCTGTTTGCCTCCCCAGAGACGACCCACTGTCAGTGGTTTTATTCCTTGACCGAGGGAACCCTCGGGTCGGATGCCCTGGCCCACAGCTGGCCCCGGGAAGAACGCAAGTATGCGTTTCCCCCAGTGAGCCTTCTTGCGCAGACTCTGTGCAAAGTCAGGGAGGACGAGGAGCAGGTCCTGTTGGTCGCTCTGTATTGGCCCAACCGGACTTGGTTCCCGGAACTAGTGCTCCTTGCGACAGCACCTCCCTGGCCCATTCCTCTGAGGCAGGACCTCCTGACTCAGAGACGGGGCACCCTATGGCACCCGCGTCCGGACCTCTGGAAACTCCATGTTTGGTCCCTGGACGGGACGCGGAGGTTCTAGGTGACCTACCGCAAGCGGTAGTTGACACCATCACTTCCGCTAGAGCCCCCTCTACGAGGCGCCTCTATGCGTTGAAGTGGAACCTGTTCGTCGACTGGTGCTCTTCTCGCCGAGAAGACCCCCGAAGATGTTCGGTCGCATCTGTGCTTACCTTTCTACAGGATGGGTTGGAGCGAAGGCTGTCTCCCTCCACCCTCAAAGTCTATGTCGCCGCTATCGCCGCTAATCATGAGCTCGTAGATGCAAAATCTCTAGGTAAGCACGATCTGATCGTCAGGTTCCTTAGGGGAGCGAGGAGGTTAAATCCACCTCGTCCTCCCTCCATACCCTCTTGGGACTTAACTCTGGTGCTAACTGCGCTACAGAGAGAACCTTTTGAGCCTCTGCAGTCAGCTGAGTTGAAAGTTCTGTCGTTAAAGACAATACTCCTGACGGCGTTGGCCTCCATCAAGAGGGTAGGGGACCTGCAGGCATTTTCGGTCGACGAATCGTGCCTGGAATTCGGGCCCGGTAACTCTCATGTGATCATGAGACCCCGGCCTGGATATGTGCCCAAGGTTCCCACTACTCCCTTCCGGGACCAAGTGGTGAGCCTGCAAGCGCTGCCTTCGGAGGAGGCAGACCCAGCCCTAGCTTTTCTCTGTCTCGTCCGTGCTCTCCGGACTTACGTGGATAGAACGCAAAGCTTCAGGACCTCAGAGCAGCTCTTCGTCTGTTACGGAGGACAGCAGAAGGGGAAGGCTGTCTCCAAGCAGAGGATGGCCCACTGGATAGTGGATGCCATCGTCTTGGCTTATCAGTCCCAAGACGTGCCTTGTCCGCTTGGGTTAAGAGCCCACTCCACTAGGGGTGTTGCCTCTTCCTGGGCGCTGGCTCGTGGCGCCTCGCTGACAGATATTTGTAGAGCTGCGGGCTGGGCGACACCTAACACGTTCGCTAGATTCTATAGCCTCCGTGTAGAGCCGGTTTCTTCCTGTGTGCTCACTTCCCATAGTCAGTAACACCGAAGTGCCCGTTCTAGTGTCGGCTTGCTGCGCCATTCCCTCCCCTATGGTAGACGGATGCGTGCGCTTATTCTGCTCCAGTCGAGTTCCCCGGATCGGCGAACCCTGTTGAGTCCTCCGCAACCCGCGGCAGTCGGACGTGGCGGAGCGTTCGACGCCAGGTCTAACACTCGTATGCATTGGTGGAACTTGTGTTAGGCTGGGTTCCGTATGTAGTGACCCCCACGGCGGTCCCATATGTGTATTCTTCCACGGTACGGCTCCCTACGGCGAGCCCGTGTCTTTCCCTCGGCAGAGCTCCTCTGCCGTCTCAGGTACGTGTTGTCTCCCTCCTATTGGCCGGGGCCACCCCTGAGACTTCCGTATGTTGTGCTGCCCACGGCCAGCCCATACGTGTATTCTCCACATGTTAACTCCCTCTGGGCATGATGTGGCTTCCGCAGCTGCCTTCTCAGGCACGCTTTCCCAGCGTTATCCAATACAGTCAGCTGAGTGGGTCTTGTGGAACAGCAGCTTTGACTCTCCCTGCGTGAACCTACCCGCCCGCATCAGATCGGGGTCTGTGGGGCTCATCGCTGGGCGCTGGAAGTGGTAGTAACTATGGCGTTTTCCATAGGGGATCCCAATTCGTCGGTACGTCCGACGTACGTCGAACGTGACCGACTGAATGGGAACGTCTCGGTTACGTATGGTAACCCTCGTTCCCTGAAGGAGGGAACGGAGACGTACGTCCCGTCGCCACAGTTGCTGTACCATCACTGCAGGTCGAGCCACTACGTGTGGCTCCTCAGTGAAAAACAGCGTGCATTCGCTCTCGCTTCCTGTTTATACCCGCGGCGCGGGGCGGAGCGCGAGATGCAAATCTCGCACGCCAATTGTTCATTGGCCGGTTCTAGATAGCTCGAAGCTGATAGGGGCTCCCAGAAGTGATCCCAATTCGTCGGTACGTCCGACGTACGTCTCCGTTCCCTCCTTCAGGGAACGAGGGTTACCATACGTAACCGAGACGTTTTGCATGCATGCAATGACAAAAAAGACTTTAGTTTTCTTATAATATGCATTTATTTTTACCTGTTTTGACCGCGATTCTCAAATGATTCCTTTAGTGATTCACTTTTAAAAGACCCGCCTTTACGTGACGCTAATCTGCGGTGATTGGTCCGATGACCCAGTCAGTTGTGATTGGTATAGTCTGTGCAGATATTTTCGGAAACGGAACGCCCATCACCATAAATGGTTTTCGGTTTAACAACATTAAACACGTATAAAGTGTATGAACAAACATGGCATCAATTTTACCCTATCAATTCGAGCCTGAATATGAAGGGGAAACGTCTGGAGATGCGAATGATCAACAAACTCAATCGCAAACACCACGACTGGAGCAGGATATTTCTCAATGGTAAGCATCAATGTAACGTTACCTTCGTTTTTGTCACTTCAGGACAATGGAGCACGCTTAATATGAGTATTAATGTTGAATCATTTTGCTGTCGTTAAGTGTAACGTAAGTAACAGATGAATTAATTGGCGATTTATTTAGGTGCACGTGCGGAAACTGCATTAAAATGCCAAGCGAGACAGAAAATGTTTGCTGCAAAGAAATACGACAGGTAATGCTGATCTATTGTTTATTCAATACTTGTGCTTTCGAAACTACTACATGTAAACCTATAGATTAAAATCACAATCTTTACGTGAAGTGAACACATATATATATATATATATATATATATATATATATATATATGAAGAATTGAAGTGCTCTAAATGTCCGGGAACTACACCACTGTGTGATTTCTTGCAATATTTAAATTTTTTGGAGATTATAATAGTGGTTTTCATAAGCTGTAAACCATAATCAAAAATTATAACAAATAAAGGCTTGAAATATCTCACTTTGCTTATAATGAGTCTATGTTTTATTTTAAATTTTTAAGTTGAATTCATGAAATTAATTTGATAAACATATATATATATACACACAAACACATACATACATAGACTTATACTTGTTCTTTGACAAACCTTTTTTCAATATGGGTTGTAAAAAAAATGAACGAGGTTCCAGTCCCACCAACATGCATGCTGCATCATCTAGGCTTTGATCCGAATTGTCTGAATATGCATGTACTGCAGAACATCTATAACATATACAGATGTGACTATGGCCGTCTAAGGCCAAGAACCACAGAGGAGTAAGTATAGTTTGATATTACTACAAATAATCAAATCTATATAATTACATTCTTATATTTTTATTGTATAAGTTGAACACGTAAATGACGAAATAGAAATAATGTTTTTATTTTCAACAATCTTTATTTACAAAAAAACAATATGTAATCATCTTATTTGGTCACATAGAAAAAAATGTGTCTTATTTTTAGAAAGTTCCGCCATGTGGCATACCGCAGCTTTGTTAGCTGGTGCTGGGGCTACTTGGGTCGGAGTGTCCGGGTTGTCCTTCCGAGCTGTGTTGTGAACCGGATACGCCAGGAGTTTCCAAATCTGACTGGAGAGTACACCGGCTTTCGACCGCCGCTTGACTGAATCTTGAAACATGGCTGGCAATTGCTTCCACCTTTGATGGTCTGACAAACTCTGCACAAAGTGGCTTTGGAATGGGGATTGATTTCAGTTCTTCCACAAATGTAGATGGGTCCATGACCACTTCTTCAAATACGAGCTTCAGTAGCTCATCAACATAAGCTGTAATAAAAACATTGCATTTTTTATTACTTATTTCATATTTAAAATATCTTTATTTTTTAGTTGGTGTTTGTAATTTAATTGTTATTTTACTTATTACACATTTATAATATATTTTACCAATTTTTTTTTTTAATAAAATGTTTTGTTACTTACTATATGTTGACTCTTTTTTTAATGGCCGTGCTACGCATTGCCCTTTTTTTGATTTCGGGAACACCAATCGGTACACCACCTGTCCTGCCTTGGTTGTGGCTTGTTCTCTGTTGGCGTTTTCATTATGATGAAGCGCAGCAAGATACAGTCTGCAATAACAGAATAGACAGTAAAGGCCAGCCTATCTAAAATACGATTTAAATTTTTTTGTTAATAGTCATATTACCTGCACAACATTCCGATGAAAGGGAACACTACATTTTTCGGTGCAAAACGTAGAATTAAGCTGTGGAAAGCCTCCAGGGAAGATGTCTGGAAACTGTGGCTGAGCTTCTCCACATCTTTGAGCACCCTTTTGTTGTAAAGTATTTGTTCGACTTTGTGGACAGCCAGCGATCCTGCATTATTAGAAAAGTGTCAGTAATACCCAAATGATAGTAATACATTACCATTCCATTAATTATTTCACTGTAATAAATAATTTTTGCAAATGTAACATTAAAAAAAAAATTTATTAATAAAATATATCAGACAATATTAAGACTTACCTTGTTGAAACCATTTTTTTTTTTTTTTTGAAGCTATTAGTGGATGTTCACACTTGGGAAAGATAGGATTGTCATGTGTGTGCACATTCTGGAGGTGGTTGACCAGTGAAGTCCACTTAGCCACCTTCTCTGGTCCTGATGTCGAGGAAGTAACGCACCAGTAAACATGATTTCTGATGCTACGCAGCCACGGCCTCAGCAATTCACAGTCCTTATTTTTTGCCAGTTTATCTAATTTCTTAGACAAACCTGATATACAGAAATGAAAGAATAAGTAAAAAAAAAAAATGTATATAGAATTTATTACATCAAAATTAAATTAAGTATATGGTTAAAAAGTCATACACTAACCTTTCTCAAAGTGCCACACATCATAGAACTGTGTTATGTCACGCTCCCTGAGATACTTCTGGATCTGTGGATGACGGTCAGTGACGATGTAATCCACTTCTAAATCGTTAGACTCCAGCACGTCCAGACATCTCTTTAGGCCTTCCTTCTCCATGTGATAGCTACCACCAACCTCATTGCTCTAAGTAATCATCATAACATATATTTTAATTAAAATTACTTATTTTATTTAATTTTAACAGTCAATCATGTACTCTATTGTAAAAAGGTTACACACCTGAACAAGCTGTAGGTCAACAATAGTATTGCTATGCATGTGCATAAGAGTATAGCTGCCATATTTTGCAGAATGTCCTACATAAATTAAAAATAAAACATAATTGTTTAAACATATGATTTAATGTTCATATATATACAAATTGTTAACTTAATTTTGAACTATTAATAAAAGACAAATTTATGGATTACCTGGGGAATCTGCACGCATATCTCCAGATAATGCAATCTTTCCTCCCTCTTGTAACTTCTGTATAATTTTTAGTTGTTCACTTCTCCACTTGTGTACAATTGCTGGTTCCAAAAAACTCCTGCAATGTCTCCTGAATGTAACGTACTGATGAATTTTTAATTCCATGGCCTTGAAAATCTATAAATTTTGAAATAATCACAGATTACATTTGTAAATAATATTAACATTTATAATTTAACAAAAAAAAAAAAAAACAAGTTTCATTGTTGTAATACTGATTGCATGCCTACCTTTTGTAGTTGTATGAATGATCCCCCAGTAAAATAAGTTGCAGCTGATAACAGGAGGTTGCCCATTGGTGTACTTCCAATTATTGGTTGGCTCTGCCACTTACGGTTGAACAAACACTTGGGGCAAAGCTGCCTGATTGCAACATAAGTGCCTATTCGTTGTAGCTTCATATCAGACTGTGAATTGCAAATTGGACACGTGGAGAACAGCTCACGCAAACATGTTTCAAACACAATGTATTTTGTGTCTGCATATGTGGAGCTTTGCCCAAACCTAATAAAAAAGTAAATATGCGTAAGTAAAATAAAAAAACATGTAACGTTATTAGTGACAAAGTGAACTTATAGATGTGTATTACTTACGACATTTCAGTTTTTTGTGAAATTGTTGTGTCATGAGCGGGGTTAAAAGTTGAATCATGAGGTTCTGTTGGAATTTGTATGTCTGACTCTTCCTCGTCCTCTCCCCCCTCTTCTTCCAACAGGAGAGGTATTTTTGGTGGTCTGAAACCAGACTTTATTGGTGTTGATGCAAATGGTATATCATAGGTGGTTGATGTGGTTGTTGTGCCAACAGTCACACAAGCAACTGTAGCCTGTGAACCTTAAAAATAACATACAATTACGTAAAATTTTTTACATTAAAAAAAATGACATTTAAAAAGTGATATTAAAATCGTAAATAAAATAAAATAAAACATTTATGAAATGTATACCTGTACTCCGAATGTGAATGTTCTTCATTGTACTAGAGGACAGTTGGGTTCCAACAGTTTTTTTCTGAAAATCATCTGTTTGCGTCATCACAGAAACAGTTTGTGGACAGTCAGTCTGACAAGCCACATCTGATTGTAATACTCTACTTTGACTGCTCTGATAGGATGTACTCTGAAAGAATAAAAGCAAATAATTTATTTGTTAACGAAATGTTGGTGCATAAAAAGTAATAAAAACACATAATTTACGTAAAAATTACAAAAAACAACAAAAGTTTATTAAAACATTGGTGCACATATTGTATCCAATGTGTGTATATAAGTAAAATGTTAGCAGTGTTTACAGAGATAATACTTATTGTTAAACACGGAGTACAATGATGCTTTTATCAATTAAATTGTTATAATAATGATAATAGTCCACTGCTTTGTAGTTTGTAATAAAAAATTAAAAATAAGATAAGGAATTTAATGGTATGTTAGCGAGTATAGCCCAGAGTTTGTATTGCAAAAGCACAATCAGTCTTTGTTTGCGTTAACTCGATGCATAAACACAACGTTTTTACTAAAAAAAAAAAAAAAAAAATGCAGTAACGTTATGTTACTACGAGGTATGACTCTATTCTTAAAGAAAACTCCGAAAACAACGACAAACAATTCACATATCTCAATACAATTGTCATTGAAGACCTAGAACAGGGGTGTCCAAACTCGGTCCTGGAGGGCCACTGTCCTACAAAGTTTAGCTCCAACCCCAATTAAACACACCTGTACCAGCTAATCAAGGTCTTTTTAGGCATACTAGAAACTTCCAGACAGGTGTTGAGGCAAGTAAGAGCTAAACTCTGCAGGACAGTGGCCCTCCAGGAGCAGGATTGGACACCCCTGACCTAGAAGCTAAACGGTGCTTACACAACAAACCAAACAATTATTAAGCATGCTACATAAAACATAAAAGCAACAATTATTAATAACACTTACAGGTTGTGATACGGAGGAGGAAGCTGATGCAAATACACTTGGAACTGAACCTTCCTTCAATATCAGCCGGCTCGCGAATCCAAGTTTGATTGCATTTAAGTTGGTAAAGCAATCGTCTTCAAAATGGCGTGAACAAAGCACAAGGCTCGGAATATACTTCTGTGGTACAGTTGTATATATGAATTGTAGCCACTTAGTCTTCAAATGCTCATCCTTGGGCAGATGAAAAAAGTTTGATTTTGAGTCGCACTTCAGAACACAGCGTCTCGTCGCCATGATGTTTCCTAGTTTTCACTGGCGTCTTGAAGCGTAATAAATGGGCGTATCGTATTCAAATAACTTTACAAGTTGACGTCAACTAGTCAGAGAAAAAGCTTCGGTCTTCTAACGATTCTTAAAAATGACTCTGAGTCGACTCTTACTTTTGAAAGAAAATAACTATATATACGGTGCACTGTCATATTTAAAGCTATGCAGGATGTTTTTGTTCACTTAGATCTATGTTACACACTACATGAAAGGTAAAATTCAAAATTCCATGATAGGTGCTCTTTAACATAAATAAATAAATAAATTTGACGTTTTAAGCTTCATTGGAAGCCTACATTTAGGTCTTTTTTTTTACCATAGACTGTAAAAAAATATTTTTACTCATCACCGCATTCTACCTCACGCACCGGAAAAGCCTGCAAATTTATTTAAACAGGTGTAACGTTAATCTGCCCATCCCCCACACCGCTGACGAAGATCTCCCAAGTTCAGAGAATAGCGACCATGATTAACAGGTAAGCACGGCAAATTGCTTCATTTAATTCTCTTTAGAGCACTTTTAAACTTTTTTACGATCATATTTATTATGTGGTAACGTTTTGTATTGTCGTGACTCTTCTGTTCATCTTAAGAAGACCGATTGGCTAAGTTATGGTGTCATGTCAGTTAAGACGAGCAAACGCGACATTGCCTAAGTTACTCAAGATATATATTTTTATCTATCAGTGGCAGTAGTTAATGTGATTTGCGTACACAAGTGGGGTTTTTTTGTTGTGAAAAAGTAATTTATAGTTGTTTGTTTTTCCACATTTTGGCATAGACAAGCGTGTCCCGCGCAAAGTTATCCGTCAATAGACTGACTGAATATCCTCCAGCGACCGTCATTCACATGACAAACTTAAAGTCGGCATGAAACGGAAGTTGAGATCGTCTTTTTCTCCTTATTGTGACGTATATATCCGAGTGAAACGGCTTCTGAAATTAGAAAAAATGTAGGGCGAGGCTTGATTTTGTCCTTCGGGAATTGATTGGATCGTTGGAAGTTGGGCGTTGCTAACAAAATGGAGGCAGATTTGAAGTTTGCACTCAGTTGTGGAGAAAAACGTTTCGGTTACTAATGTAACCTCGGTTCCCTAAGATGAGGGAACGAGTATTGCGTTTTGCTAAAACGCTATGGGGGAATTCCTTTCCTCGAGATATTGAAGCAAATTTTTATCCAAAAATACCATGTACACGCAGTGCAGCTGCACAACTCTCAGCAGGAAGCAGCTGTGTGCTGATTGGCTGTGCCGCTGCAACTGCAGCAACCTATGGCGAGACCCTGGGGCGGGACGGACCAATCAGGTCCTTCCAAATTCCCGCCACAAGGGGCAACAGAATTTGCATAGCCAAGGGTATATAAGACCCACTCTCGCAAGGTTAGTCAGGTTAATCGACTGAAGCGATTCCTGAGCAAGTGAGCAAGCACGGCAAGCAAAACGCAATACTCGTTCCCTCATCTTAGGGAACCGAGGTTACGTTAGTAACCGAAACGTTCCCTTACGAGAGTACTCTCATATTGCGTTTTGCTAAAACGCTATGGGGGACCAATGCAAAACGCCGTGCTTGCTTAACGGCTCTAAAGCCGACGACACCAAACCCAGGGCAACCTAGATGGGCCCGTAATATGATATCAAGAAGTCCCAAAATGAGCCAGACCTGAGTCAAGCCCTTAATGAGAATGAACACGATATACGTGTAATATAATGTATAGACCGGACATAGTCGGGCCAGGAATAATGAATGGCCAGATAATTCGAGCCGTATAAGGAAAGTGCTATGACTTATACAATACTTAACCCACACCGGACTTTTCAAGCCTTAAGGGGTTAAAACTGTACACAGCAAGAAGCCCAGCCTATAAGGCCGGGACATCTAAATTATAAATCTGATAAAGTGGACGGGGAGGCCCAGCCTGCCGCCACACAGATATCATTTAGAGAAATGCCAGTAGACCAAGCCCACGAAGAGGCCATGCCTCTAGTCGAATGGGCTTTAATGCCTAAAGGGCAGCTGAGATCTTTAGACTCATAAGCCAGCGAGATAGCATCTACTATCCATCGTGACAAGGTCTGCTTTGTAACCGCGCACCCTCGGGTGTGGCCGCCAAAGCATACAAAGAGCTGTTCAGTTACCTAAGCAGCGGAACGCTCTATGTATATCCTCAGCGCTCTGACAGGACAGAGCAAATTAGCATCTTCTTCATCTATCGGTGATGAAAGTGCTGAGAGTGAAATGACCTGTGCTCTGAACGGAGTTGAAAGCACTTAGGTACATATCCATGTCTTGGTTTGAGGACGACTTGAAGTCGTTTGGCCCAATTCCAGACACGAAGGTGCTCACAGAGAGCGCGTGCAGATCACCCACTCGCTTAACTGACGATCGCCAGCAGAAAAGCGGTCTTTAGTGACAGGAGCTTAAAGCTCACCGAATGCAGAGGCTCAAGTGCAGAGCTCTTCATGACATCCAAGACACTGGACAAGTCCCATATAGGGACTGAAGAGGGGGCGAGGTGGGTGAAGCCTTCTAGCCCCTTTAAGGAAGCGAACAATGTTAGTCCGTTCACTTGAACGTGATACGCTGCTATAGCAGCCACATAATTTTGAGCGTGGAGGGGGAACGACCCGCGTCCAGAAGCTCTTGTAAAATGTAAGCACTTCTGACACTTCACAATCATGTGGGGTCAGACTTCGCGCTTTACACCAGTCCGAAAAGACTGACCATTTGTCTGAATAGAACCGCCTGATCGCGGGGGCTCTAGCTTCAGTAATGGTATTCAATACATTTTCAGAGAGGTTCTCATGTACCCGCTGATGGGCCAGACATGAAGCGCCCATCGATCGGGACGGGGATGCCAGATCTGCCGTTCTGCCTGCATGAGGAGGTCTCTCCTCAGCGGGACCGGCCACGAATCTGTATCCGACATCTGACTCAGTAGTGAGAACCAAGGTTGATTTCTCCAAAGCGGGGCTATTAAAGCACAGCGCATCTGCTCTCCCTAATCCTCTCTATGACCTGAGGTAATATTGAGATTGGGGAAAAAGCATAAAGAAGAAGGTTGGGCCATTCGTGGGCCAACGCATCCTTGTGCTTGGAGAATTATATTCGGCATTGAGCATAGTCTTGTGAGGCGAAAAGATCCACTTTTGCCTCTCCAAGAACTGCCCCAATTGTCTGAATTGCACCTGGACAGCATTTCCGGACCCAAATTCAGAATGCCTGGCACATGAGTCGCTCTCAGCGTATTGTGCTCTGCCCATATTAGGACTTCTTACGCCATTGTGTGCAGATCGATAATTTTCAGACCGCCTTGGCGATTTATATAGGCTACCACCGACCTGCTGTCCGTTCGGACCAGGGCATGGTGGTGCTTTATGTACGGAAGGAAAGCTCTTAGCGATAGCGTGACCGCTTTCATCTCTAGACAGTTTATGTAAAGGCTCCTCTCCGAGTCTGACCAGAGACCGGAGACTGGCCTGCCCTCGTGAAGGGCTCCCAACCTAGGTTGGATGCATCTGTCGAGATAACTTTCCACTTCGTAACAGTGCCCAAACTCACGCCCGTCTGGTACCAGACGGGATTTTTCCAAGGAGCCAGAGCCAACACACAGCTGTGATTCAGCCAGTGCTGTAGGGGGCGCATGTGCAACAGACCCAGTCTGAGAACTAGCGCCGCCGAGGCCATGAGACCCAGCATCCTCTGAAAGTGTTTGAGAGGAATGTGTGCACCGGACCTGAGGGAAACCGCTCGGTTCTGAACAGAGAGCGCGCGCTGTGACGTCAGTCGCGCGCTCATCTGCAGTGAGTCCAATACTGTTCCCAGAAACGAAACTTTCTGTGTGAGAGACAATGAACTCTTTGCCACGTTGATTCTGAGTCCCAAGCATTCTAAATGGTTGAGAAGCCAAGATCTGTGGTTTAACAACTGTATCTCTGACTGAGCTATTCTGAGCCAGTCGTCGAGATAATTGAGAATTCTCATTCCCCGAAGCCTCAGCGGGGTTAGCGCCGCTTCCATGCACTTCGTGCGGGGAGTCAGAGATAGACCAAAAAGGTAGCACCTTGTATTGGTAAACTTTCCCCTCGAAGGCGAATCTTAAGAATGGCCTGTAATGAGGGGCTATTTGTATGTGGAAAAAGGCATCCTTTAGATCCACAGTGAAAACCCAATCACCCGGGCGAATGTGCGCGAGGATTTGTTTCATTCTCAACATTCTGAACGGGCGCTTCATAAGGGCTTTGTTCAGATGTCTGAAATCTAGAATGGCCTGAGACCACCACCCTTCTTTTGGCACAAGGAAGTAGCGACTGTAAAAGCCTGACTCGCTCTGTGAGGGGTGCACGGTTTCCACCGCTCCCTTTATTTAACAGTTTGATATTTCGGTTCGAAGCACATGACTCATGTCGCTTCTCACCGCTGTCTCTACCACAGTGCGAAAGGACGGTGGTCTGTGAGCAAACTGTAGCGAGTAACCTTGTTATCGAAGCCAAGGGTTGAATTAATTTGTGGGGCGGGTCACTGAATAACAGGGACCTGTTAGCCCGGATGCATTGTGCTAGTAGCACTGTGAGAGGCGGCGTGCACTGAATGGTGACGCACGCCTTATTGGGTCGCCTTGGAAGTGGCGCTTACCAAGGGGATTGTGTTTGTGTACAGAAGAGCACGTTTCTCACGGGCTCATAAATAGTAAATAGGGAAATAGTGTTCCCAGCCGCCTGAGTGCAGGGGGCCGGAGAACGCAGAATAGCGGCGAACGCTTTGTGTCGCCGGGGAAATGGTGCATGTGTACAGGCGAGCGCGTTTGTTTGCGGGCTCGTCGATTGTGGGAATAATGTTTCCAGCCGCCTGAGTGCAGGGAGCTGGGGAACATAGGGAAGTGCTTGAGTGTAGGGGTACAACTTTGATGTTGGCACCTGCCTACAGATGAACTCGTAACACTGTGTTTAGATAGTGTTACTGTAAAGTGGACGCATTCTTGCGGATTAGTCCACGTGCACGTTAGCGGCAGGGCTAATGGATAGCGCATGCTCTGCAGGCGCGGGTCTACCTAGCCACTAGAAAAGCTCTGATTCATTGTAAATAATGTGTGGTGGCGTGCACTGAATAATGGGCGTCACTACATTAGAGTATTCGCGGCGTACGCCAGCGAGCAAATTCACAGAGGTAAACGCATAACAGCGTCAATGTGCAACTGAGCATGTTTGGCCACAGGCTAGTTATTGCAATGTTACATCTCCAGTCACCTGAACTAAGGGAACTGGGAGAATATCAGGTTTATTGAGTGATTTGTGGCACTGAATTAACAGTGCTTATGCAGGAGTGCACACTATGTAGTGGACACATTACCTACAGTGTTGAACCACTCCAGCCGCCTGAATAGGGGAACGGGGAGAAGTGATATTTGAGGGAAAAAAGGCGCAAGCTTGGCAGCCATTTTCTGACATCGTTATGCTCTAGACGGAGAGCGCGTTATGACGCGCTCTAGTCAGCGAACGCGCGCTGTGCAGAGAGCTTTTTTCTCAGCTCTCCCTTATAAGGGGGGCGCGCTGTAAGCGCGTTCACACGCTGCATTCCTCAGTGCGAGTCGTCACGATAAGCTGTTCTTCCGACTGTATTGAGTAATTTTTACATAAAAAAAGCTTTTATTTCTCATATATTTCTCTCTTTTTGCCTCAAGTCCTTCTTGAAATTTTATTACCGAGAAAAATGCACCTAACCACGATCAGTGACATGTTTCTGAGAGGCGGTGCAGAAATGAGACAGGGCGATAACCCCGCCCTCGCGCCATAGCACATGACCGGGAGAGAAGAGAGGTCGTTTCGATGGGGGAGGGAAAGTTAACATATTTGATTAAAGATTATAAGGGTAAATTAATTTTTAAAAAATAATGAAGTGCACAGATAAATCAGTTATAATAAACACTACAATATTAATATAAAAATACGAATTGTAAAATTTGATTTCATGCCGCCTTTAAGAAATGGGTAATACAAGCTGACATATTCTTCTATATATTATGCTTTGATTAAACCACAGATTTGTCAGTGGAAAATGTAACGTCATATGTTTGTTTTGTTTTTTCACATTGTGGCGTTTTCAGTCAAACGTGTCACGCGCAATTTTGATATTGACTGTTGCATTATCATCCTCCGACCGACATTTACACGGAAAAAAACGAAATAAAGTGTAATACAAACTGATATATTCCAGTATTTATTATGCTGTGAGTAAACGAGCGTTTTGCCAGTGGAAGTTTTAGTTGAAATTTGTGTTTTCTCACATTTTGGCATAGCCAAACATGTCCCGCGCATTTTTTGATCATTATCAGTGAGAAAACTGATGTTCTCCAAATCGACTGTCATTCAAGTGGGAAAAAAAACAAACAAATAAAAAGGCACTACAACCTGACATATTTATTTTATTATGCTGTGAGTAACCTACAGTTGTGTCAGTAGAAAATGATTTTTTCCCCCCAGTTCAGAGAAGACTGACTGACTCCATGGACTTTCATTCACGTGGCAAAAACTAAAGAAAAAGGTAATACAAGCTGGCATATATTCTAGCATTTATGCTGTGAGTAAACTACAGTTTTGTCAGTGGAAGAATAATTAATTGATTTGTTTTTCTTCTTTTTTTTCACAGTTCAACACAAATAAACCTGTGCAGTTTTATATATCTGACAGCAAGGAGACTGACTGACCATCTTTCACAACGACCGTCAGTGAGGAGACTGATATCCTCCAAATCGACTGTCATTTACGAGGCAAAAACTAAAGAAAAAGGTAATACAAGCTGGCATATATTCTAGCATTTCAGGGCTCGACATTAAAGGGTTAGTTCACCCAAAAATGTCATTAATTACTCACCCTCATGTCGTTCGACACCCGTAAGACCTCCGTTCATCTTCAGAACACAAATGAAGATATTTTAGTGTAAAGCTGATGGCTGAGAAAGGCTTCAGATGGGCCTCCATTGGCATTCAGTACATTTACACTCACAAGACCCATAAAAGGCACTTAAAACGTCGTTACAAAGTCCATCTCACCACAGTGACTCTACAATAATTTTACGATGCGACGACAATAGTTTTTGTGCGCAAAAAAAAATCAAAATAACACCTTTATCCAACTTGTTCTCTTCCGTGTGTGCCTCCACGACGCATTCGTGAGAATATGACGTAGCGCCGGCGTTCGGGAATCCATGAAATGCACACTTTAGCCCGATTTTGAGAACTACGCCGAGACCTAAAGCACGATCAATGTAGAATTCAACAGCTTAGATACGCGCGTCTTCCTCTGCTTGTAAACAAATCGCTTCTGGGTCATGTGTCCGAACGCCGGATCTGCGTCATATTCTCGCGCATGCGTCGTGGAGGCACACACGGAAGACAAGAACAAGTTGGATAAAGGTGTTATTTTGATTTTTTTTGCGCACAAAAACTATTGTCGTCGCATTGTAAAATTATTGTAGAGTCACTGTGGTGAGATGGACTTTGTAACGACGTTTTAAGTGCCTTTTATGGGTCTTGTGAGTGTAAATGTACTGAATGCCAATGGAGGCCTGTCTGAAGCCTTTCTCAGCCATCAGCTTTCAACTAAAATATCTTCATTTGTGTTCCGAATATGAACGGAGGTCTTACGGGTGTCGAACGACATGAGGGTGAGGAATTAATGACAGAATTTTCATTTTTGGGTGAACTAACCCTTTAAGGGAATAACAGTTTAATATGAAAAAACAGTGGAGTATCCCTTTAAAGTCTTAAAGGTATAGTTTATTTTTCTTGGGTATAGTGTATGTGTGATGAAATTGTTTTATTCTTATTTGGACTGCACAGCACAATGATTTTGTTTTAAAATGTCCATGTTTGGGAAATCTGTTAAAGTCTTAAGAGTTGACATTTCATGGGAAGTGTACATATTATTAATGTTTTCATGTTATTTGGAGGGCACTTAAAAAATTAGGAATATATTACATATTTCATGGGGAAGGTGCAAGTCTGTATTTATTGTGATGCATTTGGACTGAACAGCACACTTGTGTTTTATGACAACCTTTTGTGATATGAATTTCAATAAATATTGTTAATATTTGCATCCTTTTCTTTCATCTTCAAACTGTTTTTTCCCTTGTCTTATGTAACTTTATTAATTTGAGTTTAATAAACTCAAACCATTTACCGCAATCGGTTTCCTCAAACCATTTGAGTAGCTAAATAGTTGTGAAGACTTGGTTAGATTTATTAAATGAACTCAAACCAGTTAGTTTGAATTAATGGAATTAACTTAGAATGTTCAAGTTGCCTATACTCTAAATTATTGACTAACTCAACACTAAATTATGAGTGAATACGACTCTTTCTATATAAGTTTACAATACTCGTATGTATTTGTTTTTAAACTTAATGTAACATACGGTCCACTGGAGGCAAATGTTCAGAACCCATGTGCAGCATTTATTTATCCAAACATAAATCCTAACATAACTCAAAACTTGGCAAAACAACAAACAAAACTTGGCTTGACAATAAACTTAGCTTGAATAAACATAACAGACTTGAGAACACTCACCACCAACGGGTACAACATTAATAACAGACAAAGACACAAGGCAAACATGAGGGCTTAAATACACACACAGACTAATGACAAGACAAGTGACACCTGTGAACAGTGATTAAACAATGAACCAATGACAGGACAAGACACAAGATCACATGAGGGCATGGGAGTCACATGACAAGACCAGGAAGTGCATGACAAGACTGTGAACATGACACTAAAACAAAGCAAGAACATGATAAACTAAAACATGAACAAGGAACAATGAACATGAACCAACACCAAAACACCATGTGACAGATCCCCCCCTCTATGGGCGGCCCCTGACGCCCAAACAAAACCAACACTTCAATGGCCAAATAAAGAGTCCAAACAAAAAAAAGTCTTGGGGGGCGGTCTTGGGGGAGGGATGGTGGGCCAGGCCCGTGCAGGCATGACATGACATGACATGGCCGGGCCTGGGAGCGTGGGCGGACCAGGACCCTGTGGCGTGGGCGGACCTGGACCCTGTGGCGTGGGCGGACCTGGACCCTGTGGCGTGGGCGGACCTGGACCCTGTGGCGTGGGCGGACCTGGACCCTGTGGCGTGGGCGGACCTGGACCCTCAGGCGTGGGCGGACCTGGACCCTCAGGCGTGGGCGGACCTGGACCCTCAGGCGTGGGCGGACCTGGACCCTCAGGCGTGGGCGGACCTGGACCCTCAGGCGTGGGTGGCCATGGCGGCAACGGCAGTTCATCAGGCCATGGCGGTAACGGCAGTTCATCAGGCCATGGCGGTAACGGGAGTTCATCAGGCCATGGCGGTAACGGCAGTTCATCAGGCCATGGCGGTAACGGCAGTTCATCAGGCCATGGCGGTAATGGCGGTTCAGGGGGCCACAGAGGCGTGGCCTTCATGGCCTCCATGTACCCCTTGCCCCCCCCCAAAATTTTCTTGGGCGGGACAGCGGGGCCGTGGGCTGGAGCCTGGACGGGGCCGTGGGCTGGAGCCTGGACGGGGCCGTGGGCTGGAGCCTGGACGGGGCCGTGGGCTGGAGCCTGGACGGGGCCGTGGGCTGGAGCCTGGACGGGGCCGTGGGCTGGAGCCTGGACGGGGCCGTGGGCTGGAGCCTGGACGGGGCCGTGGGCTGGAGCCTGGACGGGGCCGTGGGCTGGAGCCTGGACGGGGCCGTGGGCTGGAGCCTGGACGGGGCCGTGGGCTGGAGCCTGGACGGGGACTTGGGCTGGAGCCTGGACGGGGACTTGGGCTGGAGCCTGGACGGGGACTTGGGCTGGAGCCTGGACGGGGACTTGGGCTGGAGCCTGGACGGGGACTTGGGCTGGAGCCTGGACGGGGACTTGGGCTGGAGCCTGGACTTGGGCTGGAGCCTGGACTTGGGCTGGGGTGGAGAGTACTGTGGGACAGTGGAGCTCCTCATCCACTGTTCCCACAGTAAAGGCCGAGCCGCCCAACAAAAGGGCCTGGTCTATATATTGGGCCAGGGTAAAATGGATCTTCCCCCCTGGCATCTGTGCTCGGATGGGTTCATTAAGCCCAAATCTAAAAATGTCCTTGAGGGCTACATCATTAAAATCTACCTCACTGGAGAGTCCACAAAATTCTACAACATAGTCCTCAATGGATCGATGGCCTTGGCGTAGGCGAAGGATGGCAACTGCTGGGTTCATAATTTTGGTCTGTTATTCTGTAACATACGGTCCACTGGAGGCAAATGTTCAGAACCCATGTGCAGCATTTATTTATCCAAACATAAATCCTAACATAACTCAAAACTTGGCAAAACAACAAACAAAACTTGGCTTGACAATAAACTTAGCTTGAATAAACATAACAGACTTGAGAACACTCACCACCAACGGGTACAACATTAATAACAGACAAAGACACATGGCAAACATGAGGGCTTAAATACACACACAGACTAATGACAAGACAAGTGACACCTGTGAACAGTGATTAAACAATGAACCAATGACAGGACAAGACACAAGATCACATGAGGGCATGGGAGTCACATGACAAGACCAGGAAGTGCATGACAAGACTGTGAACATGACACTAAAACAAAGCAAGAACATGATAAACTAAAACATGAACAAGGAACAATGAACATGAACCAACACCAAAACACCATGTGACACTTAAGTGGTTTGATGGAATTAACTTATAATGTTCAAGTTTACTATACTCTAAATGATTGACTAAATCAACAATAAATTATGAGTGCATATGACTCTTTATAAACTAGTTCACAATACTCATATGTATTAGTTTTTAAACTTAAATGGTTTGAAGCAATTAGTTCCCATTCAGTCGGTCACGTTCGACGTACGTCGGACGTACTGACGAATTGGGATCACTTCAGGGAGCCCCTATCAGCTTCGAGATATAGAGAACAGGCCAATGGGCCATTGGCGTGCGAGATTTGCATCTCGCGCTCCGCCCCGCGCCGCGGGTATAAACAGGAAGCGAGAGCGAATGCACGCTGTCATTCACTTCGGAGCCGAACGGCGTTGATGAAGCAAGACTGCTTTTCTAAAAGAGAGCCTATCTGCAAGAGAGATGCTCCAGAGAACGAAAAGGACGCTCTGTGTTGGCGAAAAGGCACAATCAGCACGACTGCATGTTCACCGCTGCATCAGCATAACAAACTGCTGTTGTCACAGCAACTGTCGGTTTGGTGAGGGCGTTTGTTTCAGTGAGAGCAAACACAGGACTGCACTTACCACCTGTGTGTTGCCGCGGTCTTCCCCTGGGTGCTTCAGCACTGTTTAAAGAGCGTTTCCTCACAAAAGAGCAACACGGGTGCGACACTGCGTCTTTTTCAAGACGTCATTCCACTCGTGCGTTTCTGGATGCGGTTGTTTCCTGTCCTGACGGCCACGATCCCTCTCGCATAAACATGTTGAGACTGTGTTCGTGGGTGATCCATGTTCTCTCAGGGGAACGGGATCATGTCGACGCGCTGGTCATCTCACCTTCCGTGTGAGGGTTGGAGTGTTCAGCGCGCCGTGTGCCGTCTGGCTGCCGGGTGACAGCGCGGGTTGCCACGGCAACTCTGAGCGCGTCACTCGGCGCCTCCGATGCGCGGTCGAGACTATGATGCCTCAAACGGGGTTGAGTCCCTTCGCTTATACCCCGATCTAGTCTCTTTTCTGGTGCACTAGAGGGGGGACTATTTTGGCTGATAAGCCTGGGTGGCCTGAGGATTACAGTGAGGCTTCCCCGCCGCGTACATCTCTGTGGGCCCCTCACTCCTCTATTGCATCACAAGCATGTTGAGACTGTGTTCGTGGGTGGTCTGTGCTCTCTCATGAGAGCATAGCCACGTCGGCGCGCTGTTCGTCTTGCCTTTTTCATAGAGGCTTGAGTGTTCAGCGCGCAGTGTGCCGTTTCACGGCCACGCCCACTGTCTCACGTGTCTGCTGGTAGCTTACAGATGGGATTGCTGGTCCTTGAAAGGGGACCTAGCGTTTCATTTGGGGCTCTAGCAGAGGACAGATGTCAATCGCTGCATCGGAGAGAGGGCTGTTATGTGTTGAAAATGAAGATGATGCTGATGCTGAGATTCCCACCGTAATAGTGGGCGCTCGTGCTGAATCAGATTCATACTTGACAGCCATGCTTTCCCGGATGGCTGAGGCATAGTGCAACACGTAAATCGCCTTGCCTGCCCCTTGCCTTTTTTCGGATGTGCATTGGAAGGCTTTGGCATTGTGGAAATTTTGGTGCCAAAATATGGAACACCAATAGGGCCATAATCTGTATAAAGTTTTCCTCTCTCTCACTACCCTCATCGGTGGGGTGGCTGTGCCACTGGCAGGCCACCTCCGCCCTGCTTAGTGCACGAGGGTAGTTCTGAGCCGAGGTTGAGCTGCGCACAGCGCTGGCCCTTGGCTAGACGATGTCCACCCTGGTCCAGAAACACAATTGACCCGGATTTGGTCTGGAACTGTTCTTCCCCGGAGGAGGGCCGGGTGGAAAACCATTAGTAATTCTGTTCCGCCACTGATGTTAAAAACAGCCAGTAGTACCCAAATAAAAAAAAGAGCAGTTCCAATACCTCTGGGTCTTGGGAGTTCAGGAATGGCAGCATGTGACGCTACAAAGCCTCGCCGCTTTCATTCCCCTTCCCACAAGAGGGCGAGAATGGCAGTGTGTGACGCTACAAAGCCTCGCCACTCTCATTCCCCTCTTCTCAGCGGCGTGAACAACAGTGCGCGACGCTATGCCTCGCCACTCTTGTTCCCCGCTGAGGAAGGAGGTGAGGCAGACCGTGCGCAATGCCACAAAGCCTTGCCACGCTCAGCCCCTCCTTCATTTTGGAGCGTGCTTGGAGGTGGTCGACGCTCCCATGCCTCGCCACCCTCAGACGCCTCTCCCTTCGCCAGCAGGGGGCGCCGGCTGTGGGAACGCACTCAAGCGGCCTCCCCACACTCGCACGCCCCCTCCGCGGACACAGGTAAGTGTTGCACAGCACACTCTGATCCCACTTCGGGCCGCTCCATGCCGTCCGAGTCGGATCCCTGCATTCCGCGTCGCTGCCCCGCTGCGGGTACGTCTGTGGTTAATCCCCTTGCTCGATGTCTGGAAGCCTGGCTAGAGCTTCCCAGCCCATCTCGGGGCCGTACCATCAGACTCGGCTATACGATTCAGTTCGCCAGGCGTCCCCCTAAGTTTGGGGGCGTTCACTTCCCAGTAGCGAAGGAGAACGCCCCCGTGCTCCGGGCGGAGATCGCAGTCCTACTGGCGAAGGACGCGATGGAGCCGGTCCCTCCAGCCAATATGAGGTCCGGGTTCTACTTCATTGTACCCAAGAAAGGCGGCGGGTTATGGCCGGTCTTGGACCTGCGATTCTTGAACCGGTCCCTTCACAGGCTGCCGTTCAGAATGCTAACGCAGAAGCGCATCTTCAGGTGCGTCCGTCCCCAAGATTGGTTTGCAGCGATCGACCTGAAGGACGCGTACTTTCATTCTCGATTCCCCTCGACCGGCCCTTTCTGCGCTTCGCGTTCGAGGGACGGGCATGTCAGTACCGCGTCTTGCCCTTCGGCCTGTCCCTGTCGCCCGCGTCTTTACGAAGGTTGCGGAGGTGGCCATTGCCCCCATGAGAGAGCATGGTGTTCGCATTCTCAACTACCTCGCCGACTGGCTGATCCTTGCCCAGTCGTGAGAGCAGTTGTGCGAACACAGGGACAAGGTGCTCAGTCACCTCAGCCAGTTGGGACTTCGGGTCAACTGGGAGAAGAGCAAACTCTGTCCCACACAGAGGATCTCTTTTCTCGGTATGGAGATAGACTCAGTCACCATGACAGCGCGCCTCACCGAGGAGCGCGTCCAGTCAGTGTTGAACTGCTTGAATTCGTTCAAAGGCAGGACAGCAGTACCACTGAAACATTTTCAGAGGCTCCTGGGGCATATGGCATCCGCAGCCGCAGTGACGCCGCTCGGATTGTTTCATATGAGACCGCTTCAACGCTGGCTACACGATTGAGTCCCGAGATGGGCGTGGCACAGCGGTTCCCTCCGTGTCCAAGTGACTCAGAGGTGCCGCCAAACCTTCGGCCCATGGTCGGACCCTTTGTTTCTACGGGCAGGAGTTCCCCTAGAGCAAATGTCCAGGCACTCCGTTGTCTCCACGGATGCCTCATCCCCGGGTTGGGGTGCCACGTACAACGGGCTTCCAGTTTCGGGTCTGTGGACGGGGCCTCAACTGCAATGGCATATAAATTGCCTCGAGTTGTTAGCAGTTCGTCTTGCACTCAGCCGCTTCAAAGTTCCGCTCAGAGGCAAGCACGTTCTGGTCCGTACGGACAACACTGCGACCGTTGCGTACGTCAAAAAACAGGGTGGTCTACGCTCTCGTCGCATGTCACAACTCGCCCGCCATCTCCCCTTATGGAGTCAGAAGCATCTGAGGTCGCTTCGAGCCATTCACATTCCGGGCCTACTCAATCGTGCAGCCGACGAGCTGTCACGTCAGCCGGTGCTTCCGGGAGAATGGCGACTCCATCCCCAGGCGGCCCAGCTAATCTGGAGTCGTTTCGCGGCCGCACAGGTAGACCTGTTTGCCTCCCCAGAGACGAGCCACTGTCAGTGGTTTTATTCCTTGACTGAGGGAACCCTCGGTTCGGATGCCCTGGCCCACAGCTGGCCCCGGGAAGAACGCAAGTATGCGTTTCCCCCAGTGAGCCTTCTTGCGCAGACACTGTGCAAAGTCAGGGAGGACGAGGAGCAAGTCCTGTTGGTCACTCTATATTGGCCCAACCGGACTTGGTTCCCGGAACTAGTGCTCCTTGCGACAGCACCTCCCTGGCCCATTCCTCTGAGGAAGGACCTCCTGACTCAGAGACGGGGCACCCTATGGCACCCGTGTCCAGACCTCTGGAAACTCCATGTCTGGTCCCTGGACGGGACGCGGAGGTTCTAGGTGACCTACCGCAAGCGGTAGTTGACACCATCACTTCCGCTAGAGCCCCCCCTACGAGGCGCCTCTATGCGTTGAAGTGGAACCTGTTCGTCGATTGGTGCTTTTCTCGCCGATAAGACCCCGGAAGATGTTCGATCGGATCTGTGCTTGCCTTTCTACAAGATGGGTTGGAGCGAAGGCTGTCTCCCGCCACTCTCAAAGTCTATGTTGCCGCTATCGCCGCTAATCATGAGCTAGTAGATGGAAAATCTCTAGGTAAGCACGATCTGGTCGACAGGTTCCTTAGGGGGGCGAGGAGGTTCAATCCGCCTCTTCCTCCCTCCATACCCTCTTGGGACTTAACTCTGGTGCTGACTGCACTACAGAGAGAACCCTTTGAGCCTCTGCAGTCAGCTGAGTTGAAAATTCTGTCGTTAAAGACAATACTCCTGACAGCGTTGGCCTCCATCAAGAGGGTAGGGGACCTGCAGGCATTTCGGTCGACGAATCGTGCCTGGAATTCGGGCCCGGTAACTCTCATGTGATCATGAGACCCCGGCCTGGATATGTGCCCAAGGTTCCCACTACTCCCTTCCGGGACCAAGTGGTGAGCCTGCAAGCGCTGCCTTCGGAGGAGGCAGACCCAGCCCTAGCTTTTCTCTGTCCCGTCCGTGCTCTCCGGACTTACGTGGACAGAACGCAAAGCTTCAGGACCTCAGAGCAGCTCTTCGTCTGTTATGGAGGACAGCGGAAGGGAAAGGCTGTCTCCAAGCAGAGGATGGCCCACTGGATAGTGGATGCCATCGTCTTGGCTTATGAGTCCCAAGACGTGCCCTGCCCGCTCGGGTTAAGAGCCCACTCCACTAGGGGTGTTGGCTCTTCCTGGGCGCTGGCTCGTGGCGCCTCGCTGACAGATATTTGTAGAGCTGCGGGCTGGGCGACACCTAACACGTTCGCTAGATTCTATAGCCTCCGTGTAGAGCCGGTCTCTTCCTGTGTGCTCACTTCCCATAGTCAGTAACACCGAAGTGCCCGTTCTAGTGTCGGCTTGCTGCGCCATTCCCTCCCCTATGGTAGACGGATGCGTGCGCTTATTCTGCTCCAGTCGAGTTCCCCGGATCGGCGAACCCTGTTGAGTCCTCCGCAACCCACGGCAGTCGGACGTGGCGGAGCGTTCGACGCCAGGTCTAACACTCGTATGCATTGGTGGAACTTGTGAACTTGTCCCACGGCGGTCCCATATGTGTATTCTTCCACGGTACGGCTCCCTACGGCGAGCCCGTGTCTTTCCCTCGGCAGAGTCTCCTCTGCCGTCCCAGGTACGTGTTGTCCCCCTCCACTAATTGGCTGGGGCCACCCCTGGGACTTCCGTATGTTGTTCTGCCCACAGCCAGCCCATACGTGTATTCTCCACATGGTAACGCCCTCTGGGCATGATGGGCCTTCACAGGCACGCTTTCCCAGCGTTATCCAATACAGTCAGCTGAATGGGTCTTGCGGAACAGCAGCTTTGACTCTCCCTGCGTGAATTTTCCCGCCCGCATCAGATCGGGGTCTGAGGGGCTCATCGCTGGGCGCTGGAAGTGGTAGTAACTATGGCGTATTCCATAGGGATCCCAATTAGTCGGTACGTCTGACGTACGTCGAATGTGACCGACTGAATGGGAACGTCTCGGTTACGTATGGTAACCCTCGTTCCCTGAAGGAGGGAACGGAGACGTACGTCCCGTCGCCACATTTTACTGAGATTCATTGGCGTGGAGCGGGGCTTGTTCCTTTTAGATTTTGTATCATGAACAAAGTTAGGGAATTACATGTGAAAATACTGCATAATACATATCCCACAAACTTGTTTATCTCAAAATTCACACCTGTTGATAATTATTGTAGTTTTTGTAAGACAGAACAAGAATCATTAACCCATCTCTTTTATGGTGTTTCATTTTGTTTTACATTCTGGAAAAGTGTTGAACATTATTTGGCATCTAAAACAACACATACAATCACACTTGAAGGAAACAGATTATTACCTACTTTGATTGTAAAGATAGGAGTTTATGTAATATTGTAAATCTCTTTATTTTATTAGGTAAGTTCCATATTTATAAAGCAACATTTTCCAAATCAAGACCATGTTTTAAATTATTCCAAATTGAAATTGATATATATTGAGTATCTTAAATTGGTAAAAAAAAAACAAAAAAAAAACAAGAAAGCAATGTTAATATGTTATGATATATACTCACATTTTTTAAATTAAAAATTCCTGTTAACCTTATTATTAACAAAGCGATGGCTGAATGTTTGTAAATTGAATTCTGTAATAAAAAAAATTTAAATAAAAAAAAGATTAAGGGTGGTTTGTTTAGTTTGAACGTATTTAATACTAAGTTGCCCCCTTTTCATGCATTTTTTTTCTTTATTGTATCAATAACAGAAACCAAAATGCCTAACACAATAAAACCGAAACATTGTTCCAATAAAACAATTCATCATCATGAAGCAAACGGTCTGACATTACTGAAGTAAATCAAAATGCTTTATTTTGAGTTTTTGTCCACTATATGCTCACGATCATCTTATAATGTATATTCAGCAGAGCTTACATCTCTCTCTGCTGACTCTCATACAACGTTGATGAACTGCACTAGAACCAGCTTTTGCTCTTGTTTGTCCCAATTTTGTCTGTAGTCTACCAGCCCAGTAAAGGGAAATCTTGAGTGACCATGAACCTGCTCTCAGCGTGATTACACACACACACACACACACACACACACACACACACACACACACACACACACACACACACACACACACACACACACACACACACACACACACACACACACACACACACACACACACACACACACACACACACACACACACAGACACACACACACGCACGCACACACTCTCTGACATATCATGGGAAGATGATATGAACACTCACACACGAGATGAAATCAAAGTCTTCAAAGTTTATTCAGGACACAAGCAACACTTTCAAAAAATATAATTTATTATGATTTATAAGGTGTTTTCTTCATGGGGATCGATAGTTTCTTATCACAATGTCAAAATTCAGGTTTTACTATGCTTTTGACATTTGGTCACCACAACAAAACAAATATCTGGAACACACACAGACAAATATTATACATTTTGTACATTCTCTGCAGTTTCACGTCTAGTATGTATTCCTGTGTGTTGAAATATTGCTTTTGGAAAGCTGAACATCAGTTTATTGGACATGTATCACTGGAGTTTTTATTCTCAGTACATTATCAGTTTATGTGTGTTTATATAATCCTTCAAAATGCTGTTTATCTTAATTTGAGAGAAGATTAAAGACCCCATGAGCTCTTACTCTAAATGCTTCAGTTCAGTGTTCAGTCCAAAGTCTGTTTGAAATTATTACACACGTGTCTTTGTTCCATCTTGTAAGATTATGAGAAGGATCATTTAGTTAATGTGACCATAATTACAGGCAAAATATCATTTATTTATGTGGTTCCTTATCAGAATAAATCCAGATTCAGAAATAATGAACTATTTACTTTGTGTGATATGAATCAGTGTGTGTGTGTCTGTGTGTGTGTGTGTGTGTGTGTGTGTGTGTGTGTGTGTGTGTGTGTGTGTGTGTGTGTGTGTGTGTGTGTGTGTGTGTGTGTGTGTGTGTGTGTGTGTGTGTGTGTGTGTGTGTGTGTGTGTGTGTGTGTGTGTGTGTGTGTGTGTGTGTGTGTGTTCAGGGTCTGATCTGAAGCTGTTTTACAGCCTCATGTCATTTTTACTTTTTACATGTGTCAAAAATATCCTTTCATTATTGATGAACCACTATGTACTTTATGGTGGTTTAAACACCCTGGCGAGCCTATGATGAAGAAAAACAGATAAAAACATAATCTTACCACACAACAAATTCAGACGTTTCAGTCTAGCAGATGTCCATGAACACATTATCAGAAGTGCAGATTCTTGCTCTTTCCCATAACTCAGGATATTTTAGCATGTGAAGGAAAAGCACACATATAATGATTAACTCAGTCCACCGAATGATACGAGCACACATCAGTGGCTCAAGGCTGGAAGCTTACGCTGCTGTTTTTAACCAATAATCAGAACAAAAAGCAGTTGAAGGATGACAAGCATAATTCAGTTTAATATAATTAATCTGACTCCATTAAAGTTGTTGTTCTTTAACCTCTTATTCTTTAACGGTAAAAGTCCACCCCCAAGATTACTGTTATAAACATGAGCCCCATCTGAAAGGCAAAGGCGGAGGTTTTGCTGTAATTTATAAACATATATTTAGTATTACTCAGAGGTCTAGTTTCAAATATAATTATTTTGAAGTGTTGGTTCTTCTAGTGTAGATGATAAATCCCATTTGACTTTTTGTTAGCTACTGTATACAGGCCACCAGGCCACCATACAGACTTTATCAAAGAATTTGCTGATTTTCTATTGGACTTAATACTAAGACAGAAAGTCTGCAAACGCCTCTAGTTTTGTTTTATTCCATATACACTACCAGTCAAAAGTTTGGAAACTGTACTATTTTGTACTGTACTTGGTGTACTTCTGCTCACCAAGGCTGCATTTGTTTGATCCAAAATACAGCAAAAACTGTGTGTATTTATATATTGTGAAATATTTTTAAAATAACTTATTTTGGTTTCATTAGTTAACATTAGTTAATGTATTAACTAACATGAACTAGCCATGAGCAATACATTTGTCTTCGTTAACGTTAGCTCATAAAAATACAGCTGTTCATGTCGTGTTGAGGTCACGCACCGGTGTGTGTGTGTGTGTGTGTGTGTGTGAGTGACAGAGTTAAAGCCTTTCTTATAGTATGAGGTTACACACAGTCACTGTCAATACTGGTAACTCCATTTGTAAGAAAAGCACAATAAAGTATTGATAAAAAAAACAAATAAACCGTAAACCACTTAATGATTTTGCACAAATTTGACTAGAATCTAAATACACAGCAATGACAAACAAAGGGTAAAACGAGAATAGGAAATAGACGTGCACAATCAAACAGTAGCATTACAGCTTTTAGACAGACTACTCTACATATGAACCAAAACAGAACTTTTACAGAAGCACTCTATAAAAACACAATACTTCCAATCTTTATCAAGATAAATGCTTACCATACGCAATAATAAACTCACTGCAACAGTTCACTTCCACCAAATTATACGTACACTCATTCATTTACATTGCTAATGCTGACAACAACTCAAGATGGAAAATTGCAATATTATTCATTTTGTAAATATCTAAAGGTTTTTCCATGGCACGTTTTCCATTTGCTGCTAGTGCTTTAAAAGACTATTGTCTTTTCTTTATATTTTCTTCTCTGTGTTCTGTAAAGCAGTGCAACAATGTTCAAAAGGTGATGCACAAATGAACTGAATTGTAACATATATTGCTTTGGATTAAAGCATCTGCCAAATGTGTAAATGTTAAACTGGTTGCACTCTCTGGCAGAACCTGTGATTCTACTGAGGTTTTATTCCTAGAACCTTAAAAGAAAATCAGCCATCTTGGTGGAGTTTGCTGGAGTTCAAGGACATGAAAAGGCAGACAGCGAACACCTGTGAGGCCTTGAGAAGGATCTTGGAAACTTTGGGAAAGTTACAACTTGTGTCAATATAAAAAAAAGATTAGAACCTAACTTGAGCGGTAAACAACAGGGGTATAAAGACACATGAGAGGCTGTGGGGATGACAGAGCAAGAGCTGGAAACAGACATCAGTGAAGAATGAAGGGTTTAGTGTGTTTACTGCTGCTGTTGGAAACCTTTGTGTTTGTCAATGGAGGACTCAATGAGAACGAGATCAGACAACAGCTCAGCTCTGAGGACAGAAGACAGAATCCACCTCAAACAGACACTTTGAGAGCTGAAGCTTCAACTGACAGCCAACAATACTGCCATCTGTGCTTCCCTGACATCCATGCAGCCCTGAGAGAACTGACCGCCACGGTCTCAGAGCAGAAAGCAAACATCAGAGAACTGACCGCCACAGTCACAGAGCAGAAAGAAAACATCAGAGAACTGACCGCCACGGTCACAGAGCAGAAAGCAAACATCAGAGAACTGACCGCCTCGGACAAAGAGCAGAAAGCAAACATCAGAGAACTGACCGCCACGGTCACAGAGCAGAAAGCAAACATCAGAGCTTTAGAGACGCGACTGAGAGATGCTGAACAGGCTGCAGAACAACAGACGATTAGCCTGGAAGAGCTGAAGAAGAAAACTGATGGTACCTCACCAAAACATTCACTCTTTTATCAATGATCCTCAGAGTAAAACACCAGTGCAATACATTGCAGTGTAAATGTCAGTGTAAAGTTGAGCGTTTACTGTGTAAATTGTGTTTATCTATTACAATAATCAGTGTGAATGTGATTTAACAGAATCTTTATTCCTTCACAGAAACTTCAAATCTTACTCTGAGTCAAGTGGAGGAGTTGAGGCAGGAGAACAGAGGTTAATATTAGCTTGAGTGATGTTAAATTTAGTGAATACATTCTCAGTGTAATACAGTAATATATCACAATATTGCTTATGTTTTCAACAACAGACAGAGAGATCGCTTTTTCAGCTTCACTGATGGAATCTGGCAGTGGATATGTTGGTCCTTTTACCACTGAGATCACATTAACCTACAGGAACGTCTTCACAAACATAGGGAACGCCTACAACCCAATCACAGGTAATGATCAATGAAATGAGTCATGAATATTATAATGTTAGATCAGAGGAATCTTCACGTCAGAAATATCAAATCCAGCCCCGGATCTTGTCTAAAGATATCCGTTTGTCTGGTGTGTGTGGAGCAAACCTGTCAACAGAAAGTCTGGTCTGGTTCCTCAAGACTCTGTTAACAGTTTTCTATCAGCCTGAGAGTTTGACTCAGAGAAGAGCAGGAGCAGGAGACGAAGTGATGATGATAAAAAGAGCAAAGTTTATGGAATAATCTTAGTTGTGTAAGTCTCAATGCTCAGACTTCGTCTGGCCAGAACAATTTCAACAAGTGTTGTTATACCAAGGGGGGGAATGGAAAATCACTGCTTCACAACATCATCCTGTGACGATACAAACCTTGAAATGGAGACTTTCTCTGATCTCCTACTCATGAAGCAAACATCCCTTCAGACCACAGTCATAAGACTAAACAACTATACAAAATAAATAAATATAAAATATAAAGACACAAATGAATAATAATAAAATAATACATGATATAAATGAAATACAATTATTAAATTAATAATATGAATAAACTAGAATGTACATTTCCTGAAGAAAATGTGAGTGGTGCTTGCAGTGGCAAAAAAACACAGTTAGCATTTTGCTAGCATGATGTTAACACGATTAACATGTTGTTAGCATAATGCTAACACAATTAGCATGTTGTTAATATTATTAACTAACACAATTAGCCTGTTGCTAACATGATTAGCATGTTGCTAGCACAATTACTATAATGCTAACATAATGTTAACACAATTAGTTTGATTAGCCAACATAATTAGCATGTTTTGCTAGCACAATGCTAACACAATTAGCATGTTGCGAACATTATGCTAACACAATTAGCATTTTGCTAGCATTATGCTAGCACATTTTGACTTGTTTTTTATCATGTTATAACCCTTATCCTGGCTAATTGCTATTAGCATGTAGCTATTCACTGTTAGCATATGTAGCATGTTGGAAGTCCAGTTTGTTAGCATGAGCCAAAAGACCCAACCCCCATGTCTCTATGATGTTCTGATGCAGAGATATAGGTCTTGCTAAATGGTTGCTAGGGTACTCTGTTTGGTTGCTATGGATTGGCAGCTGCCAATGATGATCCTCCAAAGGCAATTTGTGATTGGCTGTTGATGCCCTGCGTCAAACAAACCCACTTCTATCTAAAGATATCCCTTTGATGTTTTTCAATGGAAATCTATGGGATCAGTTGCTAGGGAGCTCTAAATGGTTGCTAGGGCGTGGCTTGATAGCTTCACGATGATCTGAGATAGTGATTGGTTGTCTGAGTAAATTGAGCCCACCCCCTTGTCTCTGTGACACTGTGATCCAGAGCTGTGGTCAATACAAAATCCTTATGCAAGTTCCCACAGTAGAGAAACACAAGCGTTTAATGGCCGTCTGTGGGGAGTTTGTGCGAAATCCTCACTCAGAGTCACGAGTCATCAAAGTTCACCGCAATGTTAAGTCTATGGGATTTTTCGGCTACTTTTTCGCCCCCTGGGCTTCGTAAGCACCACTAATGATATAAATCTACATATATGACATAATGATTATAAAATTAAATCGTATAAAAGAAAACAAAGTAAATAAACCTGTATGTAGGATTGATCACAGATTACTTTTGAAAATCTTCAATGATCTTCAATCTTTCAAAACTATAACACAGTGTGTTTGGTCATGAAACTGTGTGAAGCTGATTCTGTGTCTCTTGTTGTTTGATTCAGGTGTTTTCACAGCCCCACTGAGAGGAGCCTACATGTTCAGAGTCTCTGTGTTTGGTCATGGAGGAACTACAGCAACTGCATCTATTGCTAAGAATGGAGAGCTGGTGGTTATAGCAGATGATAATCAGCCTCAGGGTGTGTTAAGCTCCTCAAATGGAGTTGTGTTGCTCCTGGAGGTTGGAGATGTTGTCTATGTGAGGCTTTGGTCTGGCAGGAGGATATTTGATAGCCAGTATAACTACAACACTTTCAGTGGTTTCCTGCTGTTCCCCTTAAGAGAAGATGAGCTTTGCAGAATGTGATTCCAGTAACTCTGAACCTTCAGCGAATGATTTAAGATGATAATCATGAAGAATCATTAACATATGAACCTGCATTAATGAGGAATAATGTGTGTTTGATGTTTGCTATAGATTACTGTGCAAAAGTCAGTATGAGACACTATATTCATAAGTTCTGAGCTGTCTCTATATGTCACATTATATAAAGAGTTTCATCAGTGAGACAGACAGGACTCATGAACATCACATGACTGATTTGTCAAAGCAGTAAATCTATAAATGTTGAATAATATCTTTTGAAGTGTATCTTGTTGCTGATCCTGGATCTGTTTCTTCATCCTGCATAAATAAATAAGAGAATAAAGAGACATTGTGGTATTTTCTTTTCAACAATATTTGTTTTGAAGTCATGATATCATGTGGTATAATAATGGCGCTGTCATGTAATTCATGAGATGTAGTTTACATTTAATTTACAGTTTTTGTCTCTAAAATGGTAGATTAAGAACTAAGAAGTGTATTTTTCTGAATCTAGTATGTAATTACACTTTACACTTTTTTTTTTCCCCGGATAGCTTCTGTCCATAATTTATTGCACTACCCTAATCCACTGCTATTCCTCATTTAACATATTATTGTATACCTCTATCTGTAAAATTCTGTTTATAGTAATAGCCATCTGTATATTTATTCACTGTACATATTCACCTGTAAATTCAGTTCTGTTTATAGTAATAACGTCTCTCTATTTATACATATTTATATATATTCAGTACATATCCATGTCCTGCACTTACGCAACCATTGTATATCCTGCACTTGCTGCTATTGCACTTCTGGTTAGACCTAAACTGCATTTCGTTGCCTTGTACTTGTACTTGTGTAATGACAATAAAGTTGAATCTAATCTAATCTAATCTAATGTAGCAGTAGCTCAAAAGCTAATCTCATGTCCTTATATATAGAGCAGTGTAAGTCCAGCAGTCGGGAACATGCAGGGATTCTCCTGGAGGCCTGAAGATGGTGCTCCAGAGCGGATCAGGGTCTGTGTGTGTGTGTGACGTGTCCACTGGTGGAGTGGCCACAACATTGCCTGTGACTTTATTTCATCTTCATCTACTAAAGATGAAGCTAACAATGATGTGAACCATATGAAAAAATAATAAACCGTTACAATAATAGATAAAATAAATGTACACTGTTAAAAAAAAAAAACACACACAGAAAAACAATTATTTATATTCACGATTTCTAGTATTTGTACAGGCTTTACATTTTTATTTCAATGTTGTAATTAGCAATTTATTTAATTTGACCTGTGAAGCAGATTTGTTATATGACAGCATTAGTTAAAGTTTCTTAAGGGGTCAAGATCAAGTTCTCTGCATCTCCTGCATCAAGCCATCCCATAATACTGTCATCAATCAAATGAATGGAGGCTCAGATTAACTGTACAGTGTGTGTGTAATGACCATCTCATCACTTAGAGGTGTTATAGGGTTATCTGACGCTTGAGATCCAAAACAAGACACTTCCAGTTAGGGTTAGTTATCCACACATGCCATAGACTGTAAAAAATGATGTCTGCCCTCAGCAAATATGGCTCATTAAAATAAACAGATTTTACTTAAGTCAACAATAATCTGGAATTTAGTCAATTGAACATAATATTTTAGGATCCATCATCTTAACACGTGATGCCGTCACCACGTGAACGAACGTAGGCCTACGGGAAGCGCGAAATTTGAAAACCATCTATCGAGAGAAGACTCTTCACCCACGGCAATGGTAAGTTATTATTAATATTAGGTGATATAAGTAGAGGTTTCCTTTAAGCCAAACTCTGAATATCATCATGTTCCTGTTCTGTTAAATAAGTGTAACTTTAAATGGCAATTTTCTACATATTGTATGAACTCTGTTAAAAATGTGTATGCATGCACACCATCGGAGTCTCCAAAATTTGTTAAACCAAAATGTACATTGTAAAGTTACTTTCATGAGGTGAATGTTAAATAAGGATTATTGGCAGATTAAAGCGAAAACAGGGTGGTCCATATAACGTTGGTATTTCGCTGTGTGGTGGTGTGACACAGTCATATGTAACGTTAAGCGCTGTTAGATTGTGAAGGAGTAAAATATATACACTGTATATCAGCGCAGTTCTGCTGCATCCGTCTCTGACATTCATATTGATAACAGCTGGGTGTCGGAAGACAGGCGCTCGCGTGACAAGGCAATGCAGTTCATCGTCATCACGAATGTTTATCTTTTGCATGTGTTTAACAGCCTTGCCAGTTTAAACTTTCAAACTATTTGATTAAAATATTGCTCTTAGAATAGCTTTTATGTGCGCACACGTGCAGAATTACTGTCTCACAGCGCGAACACTGGTCGTTTATGTCTTAAGTGAACGTTAAAAGAAAACGTGATGTGTGGACAGTATCTATTTGTACATTATAGTCTTTAAAAGTGACCTTAATTTTCCTAAAATTCCTGTTATTAATGTTAATCAAACAACTCGGCAGAAAACCTGTTGCTGCTTTTGACTGAATAGCTGTAGTAACTTTAGTAAGAATCCATGTATATTTAATCATATTGTCTTTTTTTTATTTCATTTTTTTTACATTTTTGTTATGGTAAGGATGATGGAAGACCAGGGCTGGGTGCACTTAACAGTCTTTAATAGATAAAGGAAATTGTCCTCAATGAATAATTAGAACACAAATCACAGACATTAGTAAGAGCCAGAACGGAAACTGCCAGATGGCTGGATAATAACAACACAAACTCCCATGAGGACGGTGGCCAGGAACTCACAGGTGCTCATAGCCAGTCAGGGATAGTTATGGCAGCAGAGGGTGAACAGCCGTGAGCAGGCGCTGACCAGGTACTCTGCAAACAGGCACAGCCGGATAATACACAGTCTGATGGCAGTATAACTCACAGTAGAACAAATGGTTTCACGTCAAGCGGACAGGACAGGACAAGACAGGACAGGACAGGACAGGACAGGACAGGACAGGACAGGGTGAGATCACAGACGCTTCTCATATGAGGTCATTGAATAATCCGACAACAAGACAGAGTAGGAGAGGGAATAAGAAGCTGAGACAATCAAGGGGAAAAGGGAACAGGTGAGGAGATAGGAACGAAAGGGGAAACAGCTGTAAGAGATAAGGGATGAGTGTGTGTGATTGTGTGAGTGAGTGTGTGACCACAAGAGGGCATAGCTGTCAACCCTCCCGTTTTTTCCGGGTTTCTCACGTATTTTAGCTCTTTTCCCTCTGTCTTCCCGTTTTAGTATTTTCCCGTAAAATATCCCGTATTTTTACGCTCTGATTGTGTTAACTCAGAACACGCAACTATCTGTGTCTGTGAAGTGGCTTGCACTTGGGTTGCTAGACCTCCAGTCCAGCAGGTGGCAGTACACAGACAGTAGTTCCCCAGCCGGGGTGCCGTCTGACGAGAGCAGGGGTGCCGTGTAAAAGTCCTTAAAATATAAATATATATTTTTCAAATAATTCTCTCTTTGTAAACTTTGTTCACTGCATGCCGTATGTTGGAATATGACCAGTAATTTTCGCCGTCATCACCCGGGTGTTGTACTGCCAGAAGACGCGAATGAGAAGTCGTGCGCGCTGCGAGAAAATGTGTCTCTGTGCGCTCATCCGAGAGTGCGCACACGTCTCACAGCAAATATTGAGTTATCTTTCAAGTCTTGCTCTTTAACGGACAAACTCACACAAAAAGTATGTCAACATGTCCATCTTGATGAGTATTATAGCAGACATAGTCTGTATATGCCTTGAGTAAACTTTATAGAGTCGAGAAAGACGACGCATATCCGAGCATTAGGTCTTAAAGTAGCCTTTACTGCTGTCTGTTTAATGTCAAACAACAAAAGACAAGGACATCACTCACTGCTCTTGATTGAATAGCTTTTGTAAGCTTAATAGGATGAATATTTAATTTTTACAGTCAAACATGCAATGTTATTTTACATTTGATCAATTTCTGTACCTGAAAACTAATGTTAGACGTACCTGAAAAACCTGAAAAGCATAGTTTATTTTATTAGTATCTTTGCTCAATAGTATTTATTTGTGCTGCTGCTTGTATTTAAATGATTTGATCTTATTATTTTCTTCATTTTTATTTGACACTAGTCCTTTTTTCCCTGAACATAACAAATACTGAACCGTACCGAAACCGTGAACCATAAAAGCGTGATACAAACCGAACTGTGAGCAATCTGTACCGTTACACCCCTAGCGTAACGTATGCGAGGGGGGGCCACAAAATGGAGAAAAGTTTCAAAGGGTGCCATGACTGAAAAAAGGTTGGGAAACACTTAGGCTACTATTGAAGAAGAAGAAGAAGACCGTTGCAGCGGCGGGCGGGAGGAAGAGGGAAAAAGTAGCGGGAAGTGAACTTCAAGGAGAGTAGAGTAGATGAGTGTGATGTGCGATGATGGATCATATAAAATATGAAAATATATTGGGTAGTTATAAACTCTTTAGATTGTTAATGATTAGTGCTTTTTTTAAAGTTTGTGGGTAAGAATCGTGTAAAAAAAATCCATTATTTTGTGGATGGATTCCGGGAAATCTCCCTTATTTTCAATGTTCAATGTTGACAGCTATACAAGAGGGAGACAGAGAAAGGGAAAAGAAAACCCAGGATCATGACCATTTTAAAGTTTATTAACATTTATAACACATAAATAAAAAGCTATAATGTATCTAAATACTAAATGTATCAGTTACTGACAAGGATGACTTGATAATGCATTAAAAAATGAATAGGATCAGTTTTGATTTCGTGCTAATTGAATCTGTCATTTCTCTTTTATTTATAAAGCATGACTTGAATGAAAAAAAAAACCCTGGATCATCTGTCTTCAATAGAGTCAAGGTTAAAAACTTTTACAATATTTTTTTTAAGTTGTAGGATATCTTTGTGTGCATATATTGAATATATGTGTAATGAAGTGTGTAAAAAGGATTCTCCTTAAAGTATGTGCCATCGTAGAATGAGGTGTACTGCCCATCTGATTTGCACACATTTGTTGTGGCATAAAAGCTTTCAGTAGCTTTTTTTCAGAATAGTCTCATCATTTAGAAGTTTTGACAATTACTTGAGAATTGGAATATACTGTAAACTTCTTTTCCCCAGTCGATCAATGATGTTTTCTACAGGCTCAAGAACATCAAAGTTTTCTTTAAAGTACTTTTTCCTTTTGTATGTTGTGCAAAAAGGGCCATGTTCTCCAAGAGCTGTGCTTAATGGTCCTGTTTCACAAAGTTGTTTCACCAATTCTGTGATAACTGATGGGTCAATAGCACAATTATGCTTCTTTAAGGTTTGGTCAATAATTTTTCTGAATACTGATGTCTCTGAAGAAATAAAATGTAATTCTTCAACTAATTGACTGATGCAGTTGGCTGGAACATGGAAGAGGCATTCCAATTTAATAAGCAAAGAACCAAGTTTCCTCTCTGTATCTTGTACAGATTCCCCATCCTCTTTCTGTGAGGAAGAAAAATGGTTTTCGCTTTCTTCTGTGTCATCTACATAATCAACAACATTGTTAGGTTCCAATGTTCTTTTCAGCACTGCTGGTTTAAAATCAGCTACTGAATGAGTTGAATGCTTTCTGGTTTTATGAGCAGCAAATGTTCCATACACATTCGTTTGTAAATCACAACCACTGAAAAAACATTGGACAGTTTCCTTGGATCTCAGATGACGTCTAACATGTGCAAAAACTCATTTTCAGTCGTAAATGTGCTGGATGCACAATTTTGACAAGCAAATAACAAGTCATTGCTTGTCTGGTTATCTGCACAGTGGTGCCTTGTCAAATGTGAACGAAGTGCACTCAAAGTCTTAAACGAACATGGACAATCTGAAAACAGACATGGCTGTGAATGGTGTCGTCCTAAACAGTCATGGTCTAATCTGTAATGTTTTAAGAGGTGTCCTTTTCTTGGAACTTCTTTGCAACACAATTTGCATTGCCAATTCATTTCATACTAAAAAAAGGAAAGTAAAACAACAACAAAAATGTGAAACTTTTTTTCACTTTTCTATTTTTGCACAACATGCTATGCAAAATATTTGAAATTTGGTTTCTTTGAATTGAGGCTTTTTTCCCAATGAAAGTGAGATTTATACAACTGATTTAAACATTCCCCTGGTGAAAAAAGGTATACTTTATTGTATTTCAAATATATTATCTTTTTCAATAGTATATTGTAAATATACTAACAAAAATTGTACCATCTTTAAATATATAAAAAGTATATTAGCATCATATTTTCACAATGTAACTTTTAATGCACTTTAAAATAGTTGTATTTTAGTATATTTTAGAAAAATATACTTAAAATGAAAGTTCTGTGTACTTTATAAAAGTGTACTTATTTGAACATTAAATATATTTTTAGTATATTTCAAACTGTGCTCAAATTTGTCATTCTAACAATGCACTGAAAGCACATTTTAAAAATACATATTAAATATCCTTCATTTGTGGGTCAATATCACCAGAGAGTGCCTTTCAACCCTCACAATACTCACACATTTTGATTTTAATGTACCATTCACTTTATGTCATGTCATAAATAGTAGACACTCAAGTATATAAGAAATATATTATCTGAGCTCCCACACATTTTTTTAGATAATTATGGGGCATTTTTCAGAGCATAAACCATAGGATATGTCCACCCTGTCATGGACATATATATTACTGTTAAATACATTTTCATTGCAATATTAAGATGCAAATGATACTTTCTGAAAGGTATGATGTCCCTTTCCTAAACAGGGTTATTTGTTTGCTTTCAAATTATCAATACATAAAAGATTTTACGTAAAACATGTGTTTTTAAACTAACTCATATAATTCGCACATGTATTTTTTTCTTTTTTGGATAACAAAAATTATATTTGGACGCAATTTTTTGTTTGCATGTTTTTGCCCCCACACCTAGCTATTGAACACACTGGATTATAAAGGTATGATTGAATGATTTATTACCAAGATACCAAGATGACAGGGTGGACGAGCACACGACGGGGTGGACACATAAAGCAGAACACAAAAATCGTGACAAAATATGGCAATAAAACATTTATTCAACTTAAATAAATTTAAAAAATGGCAATAAAACATTTATTCAACTTAAATAAATTTAAAAAATGACATTCTCAATCACATTGATATAACCAAGAGTTTAGAGCGGCCTCTCTGGTTGAGATGAAACCGACAGGGAGTTACAAAACCTGCCCGTCTTTTCAGCAAAATGTGAACATACAGATTTGCTTTCAACTCTTTAATAATTTTCTTCTTTCTTGAATCCTTTCTCCTTGTAGGCGTTGCCTAGAATACATAAATTATTGTCAGGTTTTTAGGCCTATTTCATCCCTAACTAAATTATTCAACTATAACCAGGGAAGCTATTTTATAAAATAGGTATTATATAGGTGACTATAATTAATGAATTAATAATAAATAATAAATTAGAGTTATGTTTCCTTCATATTATTTCCATACTACATTTATACTAACCTTGAGGAGCTGTGGTGGACCGTCCAGCTCCAGTGGTTCTGCAGCTCCACTATTGGCCTGGCTTTAGCTCTGGCAGCTTTCTTTGCCTCCTTCCATTTTTCCTTTGTGAACGTTTTCCTCTCTCTGTGAGGTCATTAATAGCTTTCTTCTTCCCTGTATCTCTATCTTTCCTCCATCTCTCCCTTTCTTTCTTAAGGTATGCCTCTCTTTGTTCAGGGTTTGCATCCCGGTGTTTTCTGTATTGCCGTGCACTTTCTGCCGCACTCAGAGGCATGTCCTGATAACAGCAATGATGTTTTTTTTAAATTACAAAATATTATCTACAGCAGATGTTTCCATAAAATGTAATATAACATTTCTATAAATTACAATATAAACTACAAATGAATGCTAAGTCCACCCTGTCATGTGTATGTCCACCCTATCGAGTCTAAGGGGCCGACAGGGTGGACATTTTCAGCTTCAATTAGCATCTTAGCTTACAGCAAACTGTGACTAGCTAAATAGTTAGTCTGGTTGTTGAAGAGAATTTGGTATATTTAAACTAACATATTTTGAAAATAGTGTATTTTAATCACTTCTAGTATATATTATGCCGACAGGGTGGACATGTTAAGCTTAAAAAATATTGTTTTTATTACAAAATGATCAATACAATCAATTTGAGTAATATCTTATTTAACAAAATATTAATAGGAAAATATTTATTTTTTATGATTTGACTATTTTACTCTCATTCAAATTTAATGAGCAGTGCCTGGGACATAGCACAATACTTATTCAAAACTAAAAATTGAAAATTTAACAATCTTGAAAATGTATCTAAAGAGCCAAGTAATGCTTCAGTTATGAATAAAAAACTAACCCTAATACAACACACCCTTTCATAATCATTTGTATGTTAAGTTATCACGGCAAATGAGTTATTTATGTTCAGGACACCAAAAGGCACCCTACAGTGATATTGATATTGATACATATATATAATAGAAACTGGAGCAGGTGTGAATTGAGTCTGTGTTCACTCATTAGTGTTTAATTAGTATTTGTTTAGTATTTTTTAAATTAGTAATAGTGTTTTATTAGTTAATAAATTAGTTAGTTATTAATTAGTATTTTTAATATTGGCAAAATACACTGACTCTCGTGTGTTTCAAGTCGGACACATGTATGAACTCTGCTTTATGAACTCATACACTCTTTTTAAGATGTTTGTTTTTATCACATTTGTCACTGTTTTAAGTTTAATATAGGGATTATCTGGTAAAAATAGTGGACAGACATTTCTCTGTACTTCAGTGATTATAAGACAGCAGAGTGTGAACGGGACTTTTATTTTGGTGTGGCGATGTGACGTCATAAGGCTGCGCCGCGCTCCTGCATCTGTTGAGATTCGCCTAAAGAAAGGTTTGTTTTAAGCATTTAATCTGTTTAAATCGATAGAAACCGTTCAATGATTCATAATTTATTAACTATTGAGTATAACATTGTAATGCTTTATCTAACTTTAATGAAGGCTGTAAATGTGGGAGTAAATTGCATCCACACCGGTAAAAGATGCGTCTCATTTCTCTTCCTCTATCGTGAATCAGTTCATCATAAACACGAGTTCAGTCTCTGGCGAGTAGTGATGCAGAAACTGAGCTTTTCAGTCAATTTAATCAAAAACTTTGCGAAATGATTCAGTGATTCGAATCGTGACTCGAATAAAACGGTGTAAATGAACGAGAACAAACTCTAACATGTGTTATGACAACTTTAACACACTAACTGCAAATGTTTTCATGAAAGTGCAATCCTTAAAATACAATCTGTAATTCATTAAATATCAAATGTTGATCATAAATACCATGATGTGTCTGTAATCCCTCTCTGACTCTTACCAGTTACTGAACTACTGAACTGATTGAGACACTCTGAAATTGAGATTTGATTTTGCTTTCCTTTCTGTTTTTTTATTTTAATATCATCTTAAACAGGACAAACACAAAGATAAACTCTGGGTGAAGTGATTGAGATCCACGTGACACTATTATAAAGATGGTGTTTATTAAAGAGGAGATTGAAGACATAAAGATGGAGTTCATTAAGGAGGAGAGTCAAGAAATGAAGATTGAGGAAACATTCAGAGTGAAAGATGAAGAAACTGAGGATCAAACAGAAAAAGAGGAGAGTGAAATAATGAAGATTGAGGAAACATTCAGAGTGAAAGATGAAGAAACTGAGGATCAAACAGGTTGGTTTCATTCTCAAAGCTGAACTCACTCATTTGATCATTATTAAAATCTCCAGCTCTACAGAAATGGAGAATATACAGAAGTATAATCATACAACAATTGAATACTTAAAGGGTTAGTTCACCCAAAAATGAAAATTCTGTCATTAATTACTCACCCTCATGTCGTTGGACACCCGTAAGACCTCAGTTCATATTCGGAACACAAATGAAGATATTTTAGTTGAAAGCTGATGGCTGAGAAAGGCTTCACACAGGCCTCCATTGGCATTCAGTACATTGACACTTCCAAGATCCATGAAAGGCACTTAAAACGTCGTTACAAAGTCTATCTCACCACAGTGGCTCTACAATAATCATACAATGCGACGACAATAGTTTTTGTGCGCAAAAAAAAATCAAAATAACACCTTTATCCAACTTGTTCTCGACTTCCGTGTGCGCCTCCACGACGCATGCGCGAGAATATGACGCAGATCCGGCGTTCGGACATATGACCCAGAAGCGATTTGTTTACGAGCAGAGGAAGACGCGCGTGTCTAAGCTGTTGGATTCTACATTGATCGTGCTTTAGGTCTCGGCGTAGTGCTCAAAATGGAGCTTAAGTGTGTATTTCATCGATTCCCGAACACCGGCGCTACGTCATATTCTCGCGCATGCGTCGTGGAGGCGCACACGGAAGACAAGAACAAGTTGGATAAAGGTGTTATTTTGATTTTTTTTTGCGCACAAAAACTATTGTCGTCGCATTGTATGATTATTGTAGAGCCACTGTGGTGAGATAGACTTTGTAACGACGTTTTAAGTGCCTTTCATGGATCTTGGAAGTGTCAATGTACTGAATGCCAATGGAGGCCTGTGTGAAGCCTTTCTCAGCCATCAGCTTTCAACTAAAATATCTTCATTTGTGTTCCGAATATGAACGGAGGTCTTACGGGTGTCCAACGACATGAGGGTGAGTAATTAATGACAGAATTTTCATTTTTGGGTGAACTAACCCTTTAAGTACCCTAAACAAAACAACAATTTAGTGTTTTAAACCCAATATCTACTTGCTATAAACATTTTAATATCCCTGAACATAAATAAAGGGTAACTTAACCCTAAAGGCCTGTACACACCGGGACGAATATCGCACACGCTTATCGCCAGCGTTTTTCGGCGCGTCTTGAGTGTTCACACCCAAGCGATTTTCACTGGCGCTGCGCCGAGTGAACGTGCACATTCAGTAGATGCGCTCCCGGTACACAAGATGGTGCTGCGGCACTTTACGCTTCTAACACTCGCTTGTCACACAGAAGAAGACGAGAGACAGTTTTTACATGCTTGCCAAAACCATAGACATCAGTGATGCGCGGGTTGATCCAAAATGAGCGGGTGCCCGCGGCCACCCGCGGTTACCCGCGGTTACGAGTCATCCAAAAATATTTTTAATGATATTCGGGTCACGGTCGGTCGGATCGTCAATAAATCCTTATTTACATTTTGAATGTTGAGCGTTATTAACTTTTGAATAAATGCTGACGCGTGACAAAATGCCCGATTTCCCAAAACGTTGAACTGAGCAATGCCATTGTACCATTTTAATAGGCTACTTTTAAACGCATTTAAAGTCAGTTTTATGTATTTTCTGAGAGGGGGCGGGATTTTTGTTGGGAAAGTCGGGGGAGAGACGCACACTTCGATTAGACTGGATAAACACATGCAGCATCTTAATTGTTAAGAAAATTAAACGAAATAAATGAATAAATCAAGCCTGTATTACATAACACTAGGCTATAGCCTATCATACAGCATTCAGAAAAATAACAGTTTGCGCTCCTAAGGGCTTTCACACTTTTCCAAATGTTTTCCAAATGTGGGCTGATGAATTCTTCAAGCCGGGTCGAAACATAAACATCGCGTTCATCAATAATATGCATCTGGAGCTGAAATGGAAAATGATGGGCCGCCGCAAGAACTTCCTGCTCTCGCTGCTGCACCTCTGAGCACCACGCCAGGGCCTGAAACATTTTCTCAATGGCCCAATGAGCTACGATGAGCATTTACTACTTTTAAAAAATGCGGGTCAGGAAGCGGGTCGGGTACAATATTTTCTTCTTTTTTTTTTGCGGTCCGAGTTGCGGGCGGGTTAGTTGAAAACGTCGGTCGGGTGCGGGTTGTTTATACATTGACCCGCGCATCACTGATAGACATATTATGTATATGGCCAAAACCATTAACACACTTTTTGTTAAATGGCAAGCAGCATTAGCTGTTCATCTAGCTTCTTTGTCTACTTACTACTTCTTCGTCGTATCAATGTGTGCTCGGCAAGACCGATTTTGTGCTTGAGCGCCACCAAGTCGTGTTTTAATGTCACCTCAGCAGCTCCAGGCACGTGAACAAAAGCGCCGATCTCATTGGTCGACCAGGTTTTAACGCGCCGCGTCAAAATAAAAAAATGAACCCGAGGCGTCATTTTTTTTAAATGACGCTTTTACGCCTGGCGTTTTACGCGTCGGTGTGCACACTCACATTGGCGCCCATTGTTTAGTCACGAGGCGTTAAACGTCGGCGATAAACGCACGCGAAAATCGTCCCGGTGTGAACAGGCCTTAAACCGACTTTTTTTAGTTAATGATCTGTAATACTGGGGCTTTATTAATACGCCTTATTCACCTACGTCACTTCCTTAAACCAAACCGAGGCTGTGGGGTACAGAAGTAACGTTGGCGCTCAGCAGCTTCTGCCATCACGTTACTACACTGCCGCCGCATTGTTGTGTTCCCAGATGTACATCGTCAAAATGAGGACGTGTTTGTTTCCAGTGCAACGCTGATGAGAGCTCGGGAGACTTGTCACAATAGACTGTAAAAAAATATGGACGTAGTGTCCGTGACGTCACCCATAGGATTCTGATGAGCCGTTCTGAAGCGCAAAGTATGGACGAGATGGCCGTTGCCATCTTGGCAGCGCGTCACTCCCGGATAATAGAAAATGGGCAAAAAGGCGGCACGTGGGCGGAGCTTAAGTGACGCGACGACTAACAGACAGCAGATAAACGGCTATCCACCTGTCACTCAAAGTGGCCACGCCCTTAATTATGCAGAACTTTAATGCTTTATATAATGTAAACAAATGAGTTATAAAAAAATTCACCCCCCTCACAGTCGTCATGAAGGGCAAAATTAGCCGTATAGACCAAAACCACAATTTGTACCAGGCTGTAAACATGTTTTATTCTGCTGTAAAGTTGGCCAATTTAACAGGGCTCAATGAGATATCTTTTATAAACGGGTCTTAGAAAAAACAACATTAATGATGTGCATCTTTACACACAACATTGAGCACGTTTACATGCACACCAGTAAACTGCCAACGACTTAATTAATAAATTGGATTATTTCCTTGAAGTGACGTGAAAAACAATAATTTCCGTATCTGACTCCGAGTATTCCTAATGTTATGTCAGTTGAAATAAAGTTAAATAAAGCTTGCAACATGTGGAATTTTAAGACTCATATTATTCTCTCGTGCAGTTACAGATGCAGCGTTTTAACTAAACCTCTTCTACTTCTGCTGCATGAGATGAGAACACATTTTTGCAAATGTTCTGGGTCTTAAAGGCACTGTCCAATTTTCAGATACGGTTTGGCCATTCGTCCACGCTTAAATGCAGTATCCAGAGACTGAAACTGAACTTTTTTGAAAACTCCGGCCAGGGTGAAGATTTTTAGAAACTCCGGTTGCACCGGTGTCATGTGGACCGTGAAACCGGAGATTTTGGCTTGTTGCGTCAGAACCGGAACCGGCAATAACCTTATTTCCAGGCTTCTGATTGGCCAACATGGCTTTATGGTTAGGGTTATATTGCCACTTGTTGGTTTGGCATGCTCTTGACAGCACTTCCTAGCGTGTAATGCGTTTTCATGTGGACGCGATTTTATTTATTTTTTTAAACGGAGGGAAATACTCGGTTTATAAAAATACCCATGTACGTGTGGACTAGGCCAAAGAGTCTGTGTTTGTGACATATTTCCTTCTTTCTTTCATGCAAAACGCTCGCTCTGTCTGGATGTGTTTAAATCTGCTCTAAGGATGCGTTCCTGTCACGTATCCCACATGCGCACTTCAATAAGCCCACAGAAAGCAGGTTAATGCGTTTACATGCCGCGCAAAATCGGGGTAAGAGGCAAAAACTACCTGTGTCAACCGGTTTATGTTTAAGCCGTTTATGACCGTACTCCGATAAAAGAAAACGGATTACCGCATTTACATGACCATGTTCGTTGTCGGCTTATTAAGCATAATCGGCTTAATAATAATAATACGTTTTATTTATATAGCGTCTTTCCCAAGCTCAAGGTCGCTGTACAAGAAAATACATACGTAAACATAGTATCAACAAGAACAATGTAGAACATAGACATACAAATATACAGGGAAGAGGGGGGAGGAGAAAGAAAGAAAAACCTAGGCAGAGGATGGTTGGAAATACTGTTTTTAGCAGTGTCGCGTAGAGATAGAGGGAGGGAATTCCAGGCTTAAGAATGTGCATTTAAACACACTCAATGTAAACTCTATTCAGACAGGACTAGTTTTTCAGGGGGACGTTAGAGAAATTTGTACTTTGCGATTTTAATCCTGTCCAAATCTGCCAAGTCTTTTTTTCTCCCACAACCTCCAGGGTAAATTACCTACTGTTTTTCGGCAAATTCAGCGGCCCTCTGAGAAATCTAATCCTGTCCGAATGTGCATGTCCGTCATATTATCCTAACACTTCTCCTCATGTGTTTTTTGACTTACCTGAGCTACCGTTTGCACACCAGTCTTCAGCATGCTGTCATTTAGTTTATTAATAATAATAATAATAATAATAATAATATTAATGATTTTTTTATAGCGCCTTCAAGAACCCAAGGTTGCTTCACAAAGTAGTACAATAGTACAATCAATTGAAAAACAACGTTACAGTCAGCCTGCTTATTATTACAATCAAACAAGAAGATGGAGACAACAAATGACTACAGATAATGAACATAAGTTGAGAGCTACGGACGGAGCGTGAGCGCAATCCAGTGAAAGGTGGTAAAGAGTTCAGTGTGTCTGTGAAGGAGAGCTGTGAGGGCGTGCAATGATGACAGTGCAACGTCTCCATTAATTCATGCATGTAGTATAGTCTAATGTTTATTTTAAAGTATTGAATCACGATTCATTCGATTCTAAGCATTTTAACTCGATTATTGACCAAAATCAACGATTCAAAAATACATGTTTCAAGATCGATGCATTGAGAAAACGAGTGAATCGTTACACCTAAGCTGAGGCTGTCAGGTGATTTTAATTTTTTTTATTATCTGTGGGTATTTGATATGAGACTCAACTAATCTCTGCGACTCTCCATGTGTGATCCTTGGAGAGTCTTTGGCCACTCAGACTATCCTCCTCATCATGCATTAAAGGGATAGTTCATCCAAAAATGACCCTCTAGCCATCCTAGGTGAATATGACATATGATCTTTTTTCAGACGAATACAATTGTATTTATATTAACCCTTTAAGACCTAAGGGTATTTTTACAATTAATTTTCCGCCTGGTGTTATTTACTAAAAAAGCTTGTAAAACATCAACCCTGTTGTGCACAGACAATTGACACACCTCTTTATTTTCAAGACAAGTTGCACTGTCAGTATATTTGTGTTGCATTGATGTCACCTGAATGTAAAATAAGTTATGGGACCATAAAGACAAATGAAAACATAAAACGGAAATTGAATCACTCAAATATTTATTGAAAACACACACAAATAAATAAAAGCTAAGCATATTTCCTCTGGAAAACAGTTTGTTCAAGTCTTTGGAGTCCTGGAATTCAGGAATAAACATGAGAACTTATACAGAACCAAAACTATTTATATTTTTCCAAAAAAAGTCCAGGCGCTTTTGGCCTCTTTGGATTTTGGATATTTACTGGTGCCAAGCCTTCCTATCAGGAACTTCTCCACAAACTTTCTCCACAAACTTTTTCCTCAAACTTTCTCCACAAAACTGCAGCGCGTCTCTCTCTCTCTCTCTCTCTCTCTCTATCTCCTCAACACTACCCGTGCGCCTCTCTCTATCCACAATAACAGAGCTGTGGTTCATGCGTAATGACGCACACCAACGTGGATGACGGATCAGCCTGTCATTGGTCAAACCCTCATCCAAAATGGCAGCTAGCATCGCGCTAGCGGCAAAAATGACGGAAAATTTATAAATTATGGACATCAAGTGGATATATCTTGGATGTAAGCCTTTTGATTTATTGCTGAACAACTCCAAAAAGATGCACATGTTCCAGGCTGGATAGAAAACCTTCTGTAAAGGCTACAAAGACACCAAAGACACCCCCGTGATGGCTAGCTCGTTAGCTTTCTGCTGGAAAAAACGGTAAGAAAATCGATAAAAGTTTCATGAAATAATATAGATATTTATCGGAGGTGCCGTGTGACGTCGTGGGCGATGCCGTCGGGCTCTGAGGGTTAAAGGGGTCACGAACTGGCTTTTAAAAAATAAAATTATACTGTTGCCTGAAGTCAACTTATGATGTTCGCATAGTTTTTACGTTCAAAAACATCATAATGAATAAGTAATATGCTATTTTATACCCTGTTATTTTAGTTGAGCCTAGCTCCTGAAACGCTTGCTTTTTATGGGCGTGCCGCATTGAAAACCTTGAAGTAAACGCCCACAGCTATAATTGGATTACAGTTTTGCATATTATAATAAGCTTCAGCTCCCCCATCAGTACATGTGGGAATTGTTTTGAAAGCGTGTGAGAAAGATTCATCCACAGGGTTCACAAAATGTCTTTATCAAAAAAACAAAAAAAATGTATTTCTCATCCACCTGCAATTTATTGGAATGCTATTTTTATTGGCCCGCCCGATCAGTGGATATAACCGCAAAACCACATCACTAACACACACACACACAAGTGCACACGTGCATCAGCAAAACTTCACAGCAGACAAATCAGCATGTTCAAAGCTTCAGCTATTGTATTTTTTATTTAAATATCAAGTCAAGACACTGAATAATGCACATCAAGAAAGGAATGTTATTTCACTATTTAAGATAGCCCATCGGGCAGGCCGGGGATACATTTTGGACGTCGGGCTTTGCAAGCCCTGGCCCGTACATGTTCTAGTCTGATCTCAAAACACAGGACAATGAACCAACAACACCTCAAATACAAAGGATACTCCAGCCTGTGACAGTGTGGTAAGTTATGTTTAGTTAGACATATAATCAGTAGATGGGTGATTCTCCAACTATGGTACTTTTTGGACCTGGACATTTTCAGAAAATGAAACATTTTTAATTAAAATATTACTGGCATAATTTGTTTCCCCAGTATGCTTAGATACCTGCCCTGAAGTTGGCTGTGCTGATTTTTATGAAATAATATGTATTTTTTTACTTTTTTTTACAGACATCGCAAAATAAATTGTCATTTCCACAACCGAACAAAAACATGTGTTTTCAACCAAAAATTTTGAAATATTTGTAGTTATAAATATATTGGGTTAAACATTACACTTGCATCTTTCCAAATTGTAAATTGATTTATTTCTCTGAAATGCAACTGTTAAGATTTTACAAAGTTAACACCAAAAAAAGCTGAACACTAAGCCACTGAAACCTTTCATTCATATTTCTGACATTTTCAAATCTGATATTTTTCAACTCGTATACATATACTTTATGTTTAACTGCTAAATAAACCACACCACCACCATCATTACCTTAAATTTTTTTTTTTCTTCATGTTTTACCAAAAAATATTTGTGGTTGTGGAAATGACAAGGGAAATGCGGGTTATGGTGAAAATAACATTTCAGATATAAAACCTGTAGTAGAATTCTAAATGATGGAAATGCAAAAGTGAGTCATGACCTCAATGTGTAGGACAAAATGAATCTCAAATTCAAGTTTGAAGTTTATTCTTTTTTTTTTTTTCAAACAGGGATAGTGTATTGATGAACAACTGGCCTAACAGCAGTAGTAATAAAAAAGATATCTCATTCCATGTGTCACAAATGATTTGAAACAAAAACAAAATCATAAACACAATCCTCATGTTTGCATAAAAAAATCTAAATTATAATTTCAGTGAAAATGTGAAACGTTTCACCACTCCCTGAACCAGAGCAGTGTATATGGGCCAAGGTTCACTCACAAATGAACAGGTGAACCCAAGGGACAAGTGTTCAACATGTTTAAAATATGCCAAATTCCTTAGAAAGTCAGCATATTTAATTGGATCAGATTTTAGTCTTTCCCTGAATAGTCTGGACTTCTCTGCTGATGTTTTGGGTGCCATCTTAAAGAACAACAGAGAGACTTTGTCAGATTTGTTGTAAACAATAAAATATCTCAATTTAAAAAAAATCTCTATGACATTATATGTAAAGTTTATGTGTTTACACTATATTTTTAGTACTACAGGCAAACTACTTTGCTTTTAAGCACAGACAATGTCCTTGCCAAGCCAACCTGTCTTTATCAATTCCATGGAGACAGATGTGGAAAAGACGGTTGTGGAAATTACATTTTGCCCCTTTCCCTCTAATATCTCATGTTTGACTAGCCTGTTAGTGTTAGTTTTAGAGTTAGCATTAAATAATCTCAAATATCACCTGATGAAATTGTAAAAATCCAGAAAAGTTTCCGTCAGAATGAATTATGAGCGGTTCAGAAATGACATACAATAAACATACTCGCAGTATTTCTCATATTTACCTTGATATATCTCCATATCTTTATTAACCTCTGCTGGGAGCATTCTTTCATTCAGCCATGTGGTTTCCTCTGGAGTGTCAGTTACTATAGTTACTGAGTATACAAATCTAGAACACTGAGCCTGGGATTGCATTTAATGCAGAGGTGTGGAAATGACAGTGAACCCAAGGGACAAGTGTTCAACATGTTTAAAATATATCAAATTGAAAAGAAATATAAAAAAATATATTAGATTTGAATGAACTGGGTTATAATGCATAGTTTGAATTAAAAATTATATCAGTATTAGATTTGAAGTGAGATAAGGTTGAAGACCCAAAGTCTGGCCTAGGGACAGAGGCAAAATAGTAAAAAATGCATATAAAATGCCTCCTATTTTATATAAAACAACAGAATTGAACAATGATTTTTTTATATATTGTTCCCCTACACATGTAGTAAGTGTGGGAGAAAAAAAAAGTGGAAATGTTTTTTAGTTTTTTTAATATCTGTCAAGGACAGAAAAAGTACCATAGTTGGAGAATCACCCAGATATCAAACGATCTGTAACAATGCAACACTATCACACATAAAAAACCTGTTTTACTCACATTGGTGTGTTGCATCATTCCTGTTGGATCCAAATGGCACAGCATTGTTTTTAATCTCAGTCTGTCTGCAAATCCAGTCTCGACCTGTGTCTTGTTTACAAACGAATCCACAGTGAAATGAACAAGGAAGTTTTCAGCTCTGAAACTTACAGAATATTATTATATTACCATGACATTTTATATATCGAAAGTTGATTTCTCAATTCATGACCCCTTTAAAAAATGTCCTGTCTAATCCAAGCATTATAGTGGTAGTAAATGGCAGCCCAAAATTTGAGCCAACAATGAGCATCCATCCATTACAGAAAAGTAATCCATACAGCTCCGGGAGTTAATAAATGCATTCTGAAGTGAAACGATGGATTTGAGTAAGAAAAATATCCATATTTAACACCTTATAAAGTTAAATATCTAGCTTCCTGCAGACTGACTTCTGGTGTAAAGTGTTGAAAAAGTGTGAAGCACTTGAAAGTGCTTGAATTTCAATCTAGGAACCTTGAAATGAATAATGTAAAAACATTGGACTATTTCCACCACAATACCATTGTTACAGTTAGCACTATTATATTAAATCCACGGTGAATGTTGGTGAAAACTTGCATTGTATACTTCTCATACCTTTCATATTTCTAATACCTCTTGAAGGGTTCAACATTTCATTCAGTAACGTTAAAAAGCTTTGCTGAATAATGTTTGATGATTGCATTAGTTTTCATGTACTTGATCAAAGCTTCTATCACTTGTTTCTGCTTCTTCTTTGTTGTGTTACTGTAGTAAACGTTGTTTGTACGGGAAGAAGGAGGCGGGAACCGGCGGACGTTCAAACAAACTTTAATTAAACAAACACAAAATAAAATGTCGGCGACAGCCCCTCGCGGACGACTGTCGCCTACATACAAACAACACAAATGAAAATAAAAAGCTGCAGCCCCTCACGGACGACTGCAGCGAACATATAACAAAACATAAATAAAACTCAACATAAAATCCAGGCCTGGTCCTCTCTCGTCCCTCACTGTCGTCGCTCCTCCTTTATAGTCCCTCACTCCTCCGCGAGGGCCGAGATCGCTGCGGCGCGCAGCTGGCGCTCATCCTCCCTGATGAGCGCCGCCTTGTCCCGCCCTCACGGTCCCTCGGCCTCGCTGCTCGCCACAGTTACGATCCGGAGACTCTGTACTGATTCAGAAGATGTCATAGCGTCCCCTATGACACCAGTGAAAACATAGACTGCCGGAAACTCCTGTCAATGGCGGCAAAGCATTGTGTCATAAATGATAGAAAATCTCATCAATGGCATGAAAAGTTATATATGGGTGATATAGATTTTTGATAAAAGATTTTTTTATTCACGGAATCCAGTCACAAATGGAGCTTTCTCTATAAAGTGGAAGTTCACATAGTTTTTGGATGAATAGATCAAAATAATGAATAGTCCATATCAATATCTTATTTATTGTACAGTGTCTGTGAATATTAAAGCTCATAAAGACAGAAATCTGAGGTCTGTTTGTTCTGCCCTAAATGAGCGCTGCGGTTTTGTCTACTACTACACAAACTGTTCAGCATCTGCTGTTTCACTATATGAGGGCACATGAACTTCATCTGTAGTGTCAGTCACTTAATGAACAGTTTACCGTTCAATTTGATAAAACTTTTGACATTTGTCATTTCATATACCCAGGAAATCACAGGTCTTTATAACAACCAGTCAAAATAAAAGTTTGCGATAACATGAACTAATAAATATATTAGTATTGTACATTAGAGCGTACTTTGGTTAATGAATGAATGAATAAATTAATTTTCTTTCCTGTAGCTCAAACAGTAGAGCATGGCGCTAGCAACGCCAAGGTCATGGGTTCGATTCCCAGGGAAAGCAAGAACTGACAAAATGTAAATTGTGTACCTTGAATGCAATGTAAGTCGCTTTGGGTAAAAGCGTCTGCCAAATGCATAAATGTAAATGTAAATTAATTAATAATATACCGTTTGTAAAAACACACACAAACTCAAAGGTCTTCATTCTAAGCCGGCAAAATAAAAGCTCGGTCTACCTTGACATTATTACATAAATTGCACAGTAAAGCATACTTATTATTATTATTCATTTTAAAATAATAATAATAATTACATTTTCATTTCTAAATTATTAGGATGTATAAAAACTAGGGCTGTCAAAAGATTAATCGCGATTAATCACATCCAAAATAAAAGTTTGTGTTTACATAATATATTTGTGTGTCCTCTGTATAATTATTATGTATATATAAATACAAACACTTTCATGTATATATTTAAGAAATATTTGCATGTGTATATACTGTATATACATTTATATAATTTATATTATATATAAATATTTTATATATAAATATAATACATTTTTCTTAAATATATACATGTTTGTGTGTGTTTTTATATATAAATAATAATTATACACAGTACACACACATATATTATGTAAACACAAACTTTTATTTTGGATGAGATTAATCGCGATTAATCTTTTGACAGCCCTAATAAAAACTTCTGTTAAATCACCAAACTCCAGCAAAAAAACATGATTGGTCAAACCGCTCAGCACTACTCCTTCCTTGATCAAACACACCTGCAAAATTCAACCCAACCCCCAAATTGAACTTTAAATCTTCAAGACTGTTTGAAATTAAAGGCAGGCGTCTTTCATCAAAGCGTAACTCTGCAAGACAGTGGCCCTCCAGAACCAAAGCTGCCCACCCCTGATCCCTAGGATAGGAAAGGTTATATATCATACTACCCTATACCCTGCTATTGATGCTTTAAATGTCTAAATTGTTTTGTCTGTTTTTGCCCTAGATCTCATGGCATTGAAAGAGGCAAGTCATGTACTTAATGAAAGGAAAGAAAAGAAAACCCATTGTGATAAACATCATGATTTCATGACTGGAGAAAGATCGACACAGGCTAAAAATACTTCCTCACAAAAAAGAGCTCAAAAGACAGGAACTAAAAGTTATTCCACCTGCCAACAGTGTGGAACGAGTTTCAGACACAAAGGAAACTTTAACGTTCACATGAGTATTCACACTGGAGAGAAGCCTTTCACCTGCCAACAGTGTGGAAAGAGTTTCAGACGTAAAGGAAACTTTAACGTTCACATGAATATTCACACTGGAGAGAAGCCTTTCACCTGCCAACAGTGTGGAAAGAGTTTCAATCATAAAGGAAACCTTGAAGTCCACATGAGTATTCACACCGGAGAGAAGCCTTACACCTGCCAACAGTGTGGAAAGAGTTACAGACATAAAGGAAACCTTGAAGTCCACATGAGAGTTCACACTGGAGAGAAGCCTTACACCTGCCAACAGTGTGGAAAGAGTTACAGAAGTAAAGAAATCCTTGACAGGCACATGAGTATTCACACTGGAGAGAAGCCTTTCACCTGCCAACAGTGTCGAAAGAGTTTCAGACATAAAGGAAACCTTGAAGCCCACATGAGTATTCACACTGGAGAGAAGCCTTACACCTGCCAACAGTGTGGAAATAATTTCAGACATAAAGGACACCTTGAAGTCCACATGAGAATTCACACTGGAGAGAAGCCTTTCACCTGCCAACAGTGTGGAAACAGATTCAGATGTAAAGAAAGCCTTGACCGGCACATGAGAATTCACACTGGAGAGAAGCCTTTCACCTGCCAACAGTGTGGAAAGAGTTTCAATCAACAAGGAAGCCTTAAAGTCCACATGAGAATTCACAACAGAAAGAAGCCTCACACCTGCACTCTATAGCCACGTTTCCACCGAAATTATCCGGAACAATTTGTACCAGGAACTTTTTTTACAGGAACTTCTCCTCCCCCAGACCTGCTACTGTCTGCGTTTCCACTGCGGTCTAAAGTACCGGGAAGATTAGGCAAATTAGTCCCGTGATGTAGGACTGCGCGCGCGGCTGCTCCTCCCAGTCACAGAAGGACAGTAATCATTTTTGCGCAACACTGTCTGCAACAATAACAAGTGGAGGAGATGCAAGCAGCGCTGCTTTTGGTAGTTATGTATTGTTTTAATAAAGAGGTCATTAACAAAACGGCGGAAAAGAGGTGAGCACTGATACTAAAGCTTATTCTGAAAGCTCGTAAAGCTAGATTTAAAATAAGACAACATATGTTATTATAAGCTATTATGACATTGACCGTGAGATGGCTGAGACGAACACGCGCCATCAGACAGAAAGAGCAAGACTGATATTTACTGAACGCAGAACAAATCTCGCGAAAGACTTTTAAAAATGCCGGTTGAAATAAAATGCTGCGTGAGTTCAGCATGTTCAGCGCCCAAGTCCCACCCCCGAAAGTTCCTGAACTTTGAAAAAGTACTACCTCGGGAGCAGGGCCGCTTGGAGGGGGAAATATTTACCCGTAACTTAATTTAGACCCTGGTTCCTGCGGTCAAAACACACAGAGTACCACCCCAAAGTTCCTAGTTCCTAGGGAAAGTTCCTGCGGTGGAAACGCGGCTTATGTGGGAATAGCTTCACACGGAAAGTAAGCCTTAGGGAACACATGAATGTTCACACTGGAGAAAAGCCATTTACATGTGATCAGTGTTGAAAGGGTTTAAGATGTAAATGAACCCTTAATTACCACATGATAATTCACACTGGGGAGAAGCCATTAATATGTGGTCAGTGTGGAAAGGGTTTCAGATTTAAAAATAACCTTAATGCCGTGTTTAGACTGCACGATTTTCAAACTGGTCGGATCACAGTTCTATGTATACGTAGTTCTTTACATATATACAGTGAGGAAAATAAGTATTTGAACTCCCTGCTATTTTGCAAGTTATCCTACTTAGAAATCATGGAGGGGTCTGAAATTGTCATCGTAGGTGCATGTCCACTGTGAGAGACATAATCTAAAAAAAAATTCTGAAATCACAATGTATGATTTTTTAACTATTTATTTGTATGATACAGCTGCAAATAAGTATTTGAACACCTGAGAAAATCAATGTTAATAAATTTGATTCATTTTATTACACTGTGTCTTCAATGTGTTGATGATCAAAGACTCTACTAGTTGTCCAGACTCACAAATCCTTCAGATAAATCAGCTGACCAACTCCCATTAATTTACATTAATTCTGAATTATTGAACAGTTCTTTTGGGAGTGTTCTTATATTGGGGGTGTTGGGTTGGGGGGGGGGGGGATTCATCTGATACACTCATAACCACACCTTAAGTGACACATGATCTAAAAATCACTACATCATCTGTGAATTGAGTAAAAATCACTACACCGTTTACTTTGAGGTCCATATATTCATCTGTTGCTACATTAGGCCCATCAAAATGAAGTGAAAAACTAAGAAATGCTGTTGAACAACTCTTACAGGCCAACATAGGCTACTAGTCAGTGGATTTTCAGCAGACAGTCAATAGATACAATAGATATTACCGACACTCAGGTGCGGAAACCAAGAATGTAACCAAGATATACAGAAAAAAATATCCCTAAATTGACTGGATACTTCAAGGCTGCTGAATCTAGCATCTGAATCTAGATACCAGCTAGCATCTGCTCTTTAAGACTGGTTCTATTTTTTCGCCTAATGAAGGGCTATCAGGTATTTATTTTTATTTAATTATTAATCTGTATTTGCGTCGCTCAAATAGCACGCTTAGCCAGCTGCAGTGAAACTGGTAGCCAGGCAACAGACGTGACAAATCCTGATTGGCGACGTCACTGCACGGTTCTAGCTAACCGGGCCGAGAACGGTTTGTAATCATGCCGTACCGTACCAGGCTCAAACCGTTGGAACCGTTTCTTATCATTCTAAGGACCATTCGGCCCGACGGTGGAAACTGATTGTTCACCTGCTCGTGGGTCAGCTGTGCCCTCGGCAGAGATGGAGGGAATCTCCCCAGGCCTTTTTTATTATGGCTTTTTTTTATACACAGTTTAGTGTATTGTACAGTGGTTTGTGTTCAGTGTTGTGCAAGTTACTTCCAAACTGTAATACATTATAGATTACTTGTTACTGTTATTTAAAAGTATTTCATAATGTAGCATAATACTACCAAGATGGCGCCGCGGATGGCAGCCTTGGTATGGAGCTCTTCAGCTATTGTGTTGTTTTTGTTCGTTTGTTCTGCGTTTAGTTTATTTCTACAGTTTTTGACTATTCAGACGTTTTGTTTGATTTTCTCGTCGGAGCCGCAGCTGTGTGTTTAAAACACGCGGCCAGACGCAGACGGGGGAAGCGAGCAGGCGCACTGGTTAAACTCTGCGCGCGCGTGGCCTCTGCTCTGCACTCCCTAGTATTCATCTTGCGAATCTCCGATCCCTTCCTAACAAAACGGACAAACTTCTTCTCCTCACCTGCGTTAACAAGGATTTTTCAAACTCCGCTGCACTGTGCTTCACTGAAACCTGGCTGAGTGAAGCCATACCGGACAACGCACTATGTCTGCCGGGCTTCCAGCTGTTCCGAGCGGATCGCATCGCGGAACTAACAGGGAAAACGAGAGGTGGTGGATTGTGTTTCTACATTAACGAAAGTTGGTGTTCAGATGTAACAACGCTGAAGAAGATGTGCTCTCCTAATCTAGAGGCTCACTTCATAAACTGTAAACCTTTCTACTCGCCGCGGGAGTTTTCCTCGTTCATTCTCGTGAATGTTTACATTCCTCCAGACGCGTGTGTGAGCGCGGCGCTACAACAGCTGGCTGAACAAATAGCTGAGACTGAACAAAGGTATCCAGACTCTCTTTTAATCATTCTTGGGGATTTTAACAGAGCAAATCTCTCCTGTGAACTGCCAAAATACAGACAGCATGTTACATGTCCCACCAGAGACAGTAATATACTAGACCACTGTTACACAACAAAAAAGAATACATATCACTCCGTCCCACGGGCAGCTTTGGGGCTCTCTGATCACTGTGTGGTTCATCTTATACCGACCTACAGGCAGAAACTGAAATCAGCTAAACCAGTAATAAGGACTGTAAAAAGATGGACTAATGATCAGCTACCACTGATCTGGACGAGCTCACAGATACTGTTACATCATACATCAGTTTCTGTGAGGATGCATGCATTCCTACCAGGACATTCTTATCATTAATGATAAACCATGGTTTACTGGGAAACTCAAACAGCTCCGTCATGCCAAAGAGGATGCTTACAGACGTGGGGATAAAGTATTGTATAACCAGACCAGAAACAGACTGACAAAGGAGATCAGAGTTGCTAAAAGAAGCTACTCTGAAAAGCTGAGAAACCAGTTATCAGCCAACGACCCGGCTTCAGTCTGGACAGGCTTGAGGAACATTAACAACTACAAGTCACCATCCACCTGTTCTGTAGAGAATCAACAACTGGCTGAGGATCTGAATGCATTCTACTGCAGGTTTGAAAAGCCCAGTCTCACACCACACACCCGCTCTGATCTGCAATTCACACGTCCCCCATCACCTCCTGCACCCCCTCTCCTCCCCCCTCCTGTCATCCAACATGAGCTTAAGGTCTGTGTGGAGGATGTGAGCCAAGTCTTCAAAAAACAGAAGACTAGGAAAGCTTCAGGCCCAGACAGCATCTCATCTGCCTGTTTGAAAGCCTGCGCTGACCAACTGGCCCCAGTCTTCACGCAGATCTTCAACAGATCGTTGGAGCAGTGTGAAGTTCCCTGCTGCTTCAAACGCTCCGCTATCATTCCTGTCCCCAAAAAAAACAAAATCACTGTACTTATTGACTACAGACCTGTCGCTCTCACGTCTGTGGTCATGAAGTAATTTGAAAGACTGGTTCTGGCCCACCTGAAGGACATATCACTGGACCCTTGCTGGATCCTCTTCAATTTGCCTACAGAGCAAACAGGTCTGTGGATGATGCAGTCAACATGGGACTGCATTATATCCTGCAACATCTCGACAGACCTGGGACTTACGCAAGGATCTTATTTGTGGACTTCAGTTCGGCCTTCAATCCCATCATGCCTGATCTTCTCTCAGCTAAACTGACCCAGCTCTCCATGCCATCCTCAATCTGTCAGTGGATCTCCAGCTTCCTGACAGACCGACAACAGTTTGTGAGACTGGGGAAACTCACATCCAGGACTCTCACTACCAGCACTGGCACCCCCCAGGGGTGTGTTCTCTTCCCTCTGCTCTTCTCCCTGTACACCAATGACTGCACTTCTAAAGACCCCTCTGTGAAGCTCCTGAAATTTGCAGACAACACCACTGTCATCGGCCTCATCCAGGACGGAGATGAGTCTGCTTACAGACTGGAGGTTGAACAGCTGGCTGCCTGGTGTAGTTATAACAACCTTGAGCTCGACACGCTCAAAACGGTGGAGATGATAGAGGACTTCAGGAGGAACAGCCCAGCACTCCCCCCACTCACCATCATGAACAGCACTGTGGAAGCAGTGGAGTCATTCAGGTTCCTGGGCACTACCATCTCTCAGGACCTGAAGTGGGACAATCACATTGACTCCATTGTGAAAAAGGCCCAGCAGAGACTGTACTTCCTTCGTCAGCTGAGGAAGTTCAACCTCCCACAGGAGCTGCTGATTCAGTTCTACTCGGCTGTCATTTAGTCTGTTTTATGCACTTCCATCACTGTCTGGTTTGGTTCAGCTACCAAATCTGACATCAGGAGACTACAACGCACAATCCGGACTGCAGAAAGGATTATTGGTGCATATGCCAGTAAGTGCAATACTCCCACTGTTTAGTGCAATATATTCTAAACTCAGGAGATATTTATATTTATTCATACTACTCACATACTGTAAATATGTTTATAATCTGTAAATGTTAATTCTGACTAAACGTTACTGTGACCTAATATTTTTTAATGCTATTTTCATATTTTTATTCTTAGAATTTGTATTACTATGTTCTTGTTGTGCTTCTATTGTATGTGTGCACTGGAAGCTTCAGCACCAAGAAAAATTCCTTGTGTGTGCAAGCACACTTGGCAATAAAGCTCTTTCTGATTCTGATTTTTTCTGAAAGAAGGTGTAAGTACCCTGGGACCTTTGCTGATATGACTGAGAAGGTGAGCAGCTGTGGTGTGGTTATTATTCACTGTTCAGACAGTTTAAAACCAGAGTTGAGCATGTAAATAGAGACAATGTCAGTAATCAAATCCAACCGCCTTGGAAAAGTTCCATTGATGACAGCAGTGATGACACTGCCAAAGAAGCAGAACAGATGTGGATTGTTATGGGTGTACAAAATGGCAACCTACTAATCTTCCACAAGGAGAAACAGCAGAGTCATTGGAAGACAAGAAAAATATCTTGTTAACTATCTTCAAGTCAGAAGGACCTACAGCTGTTGAGAAAATGGATGTAGAAAGGAATATGGAATTGACCTATATTTATCAGAGGTACATGATAAATACTTGCCCAGTCTGTATGAATTTGAGGAGCAGTGGCCGTTTCTCTTCACTAAAAGAGGTCTCTGCAGTCATTTCCACATCCTCACTGGCATTGATATTGACACACGCCTCCATGAAACGTTCCTCACCAAGGGCAGGAGGATTGTGAACTTTTTCCTGAATCAGAGACTAAAATGGAACCAGGACATCCAGGCTTTGCTACGAGAGATGGAACATGAAAGCATGAACAACCATCAAGTCTCAATCGCTGCCATTCTTCTATTAATGAAATACTTTCAAGAGAAAGAGGACCACATCGACACATCACAATGACAATTGAAATCTCACTTTTTTTTCTTAAATAGAAATTATTTACAATATCTGAGAGACTTTTATTTGTTTAGTTTTTTTTATTTAATTTCAGCCTATCTCGACTAAGATGTCGCTTAAGCATGGCCGTGACGTTGCCTACCACACCTCGCGTGATCATCACTATGACAAATAGTTGTTCAGAATTATTTTTTATTAAACAGTTAAGCTGAAGATGCATTTGTTTTAGGGAGTAGTCTGATGGTTGGTCAGCTGGTCAGCATTGAGGGGAAGGTCTTCTATGAAGCTAACCAGCAGCATGACTTGGCCAGTGCTTTCGCCATATTTTTCAGCTCCTTTTATGCATTCAATCTGGAGTATCAGGAGTCAGCATCCACTACACTGGAGATGTTACAGAGGTGAGTAATTCACCACATAAACCCTAAAGGGAAGTTTATTTGTATAGCACATTTCATACACAGTGGCAATTCAAAGTGCTTTACACAGAAATTAAGTTTAAAATATTCATAAGTGAATAAAATAAAAATATATATAGTGTAACCGTTATTATAGGAATTAAAAGAAAAGAAAAAATATATCCACAAGTTTCCGGGGGGCGCTACTGTAAAAAAGAATGTGGGTACAACATCCGGTGAGGCAGCAGAAGTAGTATTCCAATAGTATTTTATGCTAGACTAGTGAAGAGGTTACGTGTTTCTCGGATCATTACTACAGTGTAAAGTCGCAAACCTTTATGAGCGATGTCGTTGTGGCGCTCGGGGACAACATGTGCTGTTCGCGGTTGTACATATATAACCGGACTAAACTAATTCAGTGGTGTAAACGCGAGTGTTTTGAACATAAGCCTAAAACTAAATCAGAGTGTTCCTGCCCACGATGGTACAGCTTCCATTGCCTCCCAAAAGACGACGAACCAAAAAGAATATGGCTGAAGACAGGGCCGGCTCTAGCTCTTTGGTTGCCCTAGGCGAGATTGAGTTTTGCGCCCCCCATCTTAATTGTTAAGCCCACCGGCAACTATATTTGCCAGTGTATAGTTGTCATTTTCCTTCTGTAAGTATTTTTCTAGATATTATCCATGTTTTATATCTTAATGACACACAAGCAGACAACCAAATAAAGGATTTCAAGAAAAAATATATTAACTTCCTTCCTGTCACATGAGACTGCCAACTTCCTACCCCTACTTCCAGGGAGCACAACGAAGGCAAACCCTCCCAAAGAAAGGTCATTTTCATGTAATAAGTATTTTTTGTTGACATATATATATATCAACATAATCATGAAGGTCTCTAGAATCATCCAAACAAAACACATCTTACAACAGATCTATAGTTTTTAGTATACTTAGTCAAACATAATAAATTTGATTATGAATAAAGATTGATCTGTTGAAAGCAGTTATTTTGAGTTAGATGCTAAATGTTCTCCTCTTATTCATATTTGACATTGAAGGGGTGCATACAACATATTTGCCCACCGGCAACTATAGTTGCCACAGATTCAAATTCGATTTTCAAGAAAAAATACAAAAACCTGGGGAAAATAAATGCAGAACATGCCATTCAGAAAAAATTGGGCACAAATGGGTTAAGTATTTATAAAAACTATATAAACAAAAATGCTCCTATTGTTACTCCAAGACTTAAAAAGCTAATTATGACTTAAATGATACACTCTAATAAATTGCACATACAAAAATGCTACAAAGAAAGTTGGAGGATATTTAACAAATTATGACTCAAACTATGGATGAACAAACAAAAATGCTTTTATAGTCACTCCAACACTTAATCAAGAAAGTTAAGACTTGAAGGATCAACTGCAATAAATTGGTCATACACAAATGCTAGAAAGAATGTTCAAGGATATTTACCAAATATTAACTCCATAAACTGTGCAAAAACTCTTAAGCACCTGTAAAGACACTTAAGCAAATTATGACCCATAAACTGGATTAACTATACCCTCTACAAACAAAAGTGCTATTATGGATACACTGTACTTACCACTACAAAATTAAAATATATAAGTTCTTGTAGCTCTATCCCTATCTTAAATAATAAAAGATGAACAGTTGCTTCTGGCATTTCTATTCACCTTCAAAATTGACGCAGCATTAAAATTTGGCTCGTCTGGATTTCCTTATTGTCAGTGAAATGCGTAGTAATATGTAGATAACTAGCTAGCTAGTGATAGCTTACTGACAGCAATAAAACGTCCAATGCCGTCCAATATTAGTTGATAATATCGATAATACGAAGTAAATTTATTTCGTTTGACACCTTTATGGCTGAGATGAGAAGACTTACCTCTATACTGGGCTTTCTTTTGATCGTCTGCCTTTCTCTTTTTCCGTCCCTGTGCACTCGAGGGTTTAGACCGCTTCATTTTTGAAGAACGCGCCAGTGCTGAGCACTTGCCTGACATAACGCCTGTGCTAGACAATATTCACTTTCAATTCAATCTAATAATCAGGTTAAGTAATTAAACGTGCGGCTGAGGGGGCGCCCAAGGATGATCATGTTTAATAAACAGTATGTTTTATTTCGCTTGTTTTAATTCTATGCTTAATGGGAAGTAAGTTTAAGGGCGCCACTAGAGGGCGCCTGGCTGCGCCCCCGACACATTTGTCGCCCTAGGCAACCGCCTAGCTCGCCTATAGCAAACGCCGGCCCTGGCTGAAGAACTTGAACTTAAAAACACCACCCAAACATCTGTTTGTGTGCTCATTTCACTTTGTTGACAAGGAACCAACACAGGATAACCCATACCCAACGCTTTTTCTGGGTTACGGGAAGCCAGTGGAGAAGAGACGCCGACCCAGGACTCGACATGTCACAACAAGAGCAGGTAAGTTAACATTATTATGATGTCACGTAGCTTCCTGTTTTTGTTTGTACAGAGTTTTTAATACCTTAACTACTTGAATTGCTTATTAATAGAAGAAAAACTGTCTGTATGGTTGTAGACGGTTGGCCTGATATTTTTACCTTGCATAAACTTGTATCGTGACGAGCTTGGAGGGCACAATTGTACACAGTGACTGGTGCTAATTTCATTCTCTCTTTTAGTTAACATTTAACGTTACAGAATATCTATTTGGAGAATATTAAATGCAGTCTATGTGTCTAGATTTTTAGCTCATTGTTTCTGCCTTAATTAATACATTGTTTAAAATAATAATTTATTACCTAACTGCGTACATTTCTGAAATTCATACTTTGGACACTCACCTCTGATAACAGATCACTCTAAATTGTAATGTAGATTCATGTATTTTCTGTAAAGTTGCTTTGAAACTATATGTATTGTGAAAAGTGCTATACAAATAAATGTGAATTGAATTAGTTTTTTTTCTGTCACTTAATAAATGGTCATTGAAAGACAAACCACGGACCGCCACTGCTAAATATGTACTTAATGTATTCCCTACAGATGAGCCTGATCTGACAGAGGCTTCTGGAGAGCCAGATCCTACTTCACAGACCTTCCATGATGCCCAAACACAGTGGTCAGACCCAGCAATGGAGGACCACACCTACTCAAAAGGCACCATCACATTATGTATGACAACTGCACATCACAGTATGACAACTGCACCATCCTCTGAGAGGTCGCTGCCTGTTGCAGATGTTGTTTTGAAATATGATGCAGACTGTCTGTTGTACACAGGGATTCTACTACTTGAATTCAAAAGCCTTGTGTCTTGCTTGCAACGTTTTGCCCCCACATTATCAGCATTGTCAGCAGAGGACCAAATCCTGTTGACATTGATGAAGCTTAGACAGAACTTTGTTATAGCTGATTTAGCAAGACGCTTCAAAATGTCACCTGGTCAGGTCAGTAAAACACTGACATTTTGGATAGATGTTATTGCTGAGCACACCCAGGATCTCATTCCATGGCTGCCTCGTGAAACAATAAAGGCCACTTTGCCGCAGGTTTTTATGGAAAATTTTCCGAACACAACATGTGTCATTGACTGCACAGAAAGTGTCTTGCAGAAGGCTAAAAATCTTGACTCAAGAACTGAATCTTACAGTCACTACTATGCCAGCAATACTGTCAAGTATCTAGTAGCAACTGCTTGTTATGTACATTTCAGAGGCTTATGGTGGTAAATGTAGCGATCGATTCATGACACAGAACTTGGGAGACCGTGGCTTCACCATCAGGGATTTATTAGAGGAACGGAAAGTTCGTTTGATCACACCAGCCTTTACGCGCAAGAAATGCCAGCTGACAAATGAGCAGGTCACCCGCACAAGACCTTGCATTGCTAATTTCCGCATACACATTGAGCGAGCAATCAGGCGTCTTAAGGTGTACAGGATCCTCTCTCAAACTGCCTATTAGTTTTGTGCCTAAAATCGACAAAATACTAAGAATTTGTGCAGCACTTGTAAATCTGCGAGGGGAGCTTATTTCTACAACATAGACACCATATCTTACATAATCAACATGACTAAATGTAAATAAGTACAAGAAGAGGTAGCAACAGTACTGCACTGCATACACATGTACACCAGGTGCCTCTGTGTTTTTGAACACAACAATGAATACTTTATTTATTTATTCATTTTTGCTGATTATATGTTACTTTTTTACTAAGGTTTTGAATTGAATTGTTCTTGTGTACTTTCACAGTATGGTATTATTAATTTTATTTAATTAAATGGTCTGGATAACCAAATGTGCAAGTTAATGTATTCAAATGACACTATAATTTATTCTTATAAATAAACTCCAATGCACAATGACTAAGTGTATAATATTTTATTAAATATATCAGATATTTTAATTGTTGTTTGTCAGCTCGCACAACTTGCTGTCACCATGCCTTTAAACTTGCAATAAAACTGGAAAATGAACATTTTTCCATCTATTTCTTCAGAATATCCATGTACTAAAACTGATTGTATAATGTAAAGCCTCCCCCAACTACTCATTAAAGATATGTAGGTATGTTGAGCAGAGATTTATCTTCTTGTCAGCAAAATCATCAGCCAACCTAGGTAGCATGTGTAAAAAGTAGAAATTCTGCAGCTGTTGCACTTGTGCATCTGTGTAGTTTTTGTCAAATGGAATGTCCAATTCGATGTCCTCACTTGGTGTCCAGATGACCAGCTTGCAGCTCTGTAGGCCCAGACACATCATGGTGAGTTGTGTCTGAAAGAGGGGAGTGTTGGTTAAAATAATCTGTATAATTAATTCGTTATAAGTTTAAAATACAATGTTTCTAAAGCTAATCTACTTTCTTGAAAAATAATGTATTCACCTGGAGGTAGTATCCATCCTTTCCTTTGGGAAGAATCAGGTACTGTCCGTCACCTAATCTTTTGATGTCACCATTAGGCCGTTCCAGAAATTCTGCCAGTGACATGGAACTCTTGAAGGGGCACTTGATCTCAAGTAGTTGGGTTGAATCAAGGATCCCATCTGGACTGGCTCCCAGCCAAGGCAGGTCAGGGTGCACGACAAGGCCTCTCTTCTCCACAGTATGCCCTCTGCTCTCCATGAGTGTGATGACGTTGCTCTCATTTTCTTTGCCGTACTGTGTTGCTGTATTGCCGGTAAAGGTTGGGTAAAGATGCTCATTTGGACATTTTTGGGGATCTGTGGTGTTTCGTTTTGGGACTCGTTTTGGTGTGCTTGCTGTTAGACGCAGCTTTCTAGCATCATGCCATAACTGTGAAGCACTTTGCATCCTGGTTCCTTCCATCAGTGCAGCCGCTTGTGCAGGGGACACTTTGATGTAGGCCTCATAAAACTTTGTGCACTTTAGACAGGTTAGTGTTGTGCTGTGTTCAGTATGACAGAGTGTATTGCTGTTGGCTTGATCATGTTTGCTGGGGTCTGCCTTGGTGCTGTCTACATCTGCTCTGTAACTCAACTGAAGAAGACCATTTGTCTGGAGCTGAAACAGTGGGGCCATCAGTGAGGAATTGGCGTGGGTTTGGAACTCTTTGTGGTTCTTAAAAAGTTGTGGGGAGGTTGTTAATTCTTGCATAGAACTTCCTGATGGGCCTGGATATATGTGATATGGTCTGTGATGGTTAAAATTAATTTCCTTCACCTTCCTCATCCCTACATTCTTCTTCACACCAGAATTCCACTTGCTTTGCGCATCAGTGCATGCCACACCTGTCTTACCCTGCCTGACTGCATTCTCAACCTAAATTGAATTAAATTGAATTTTATCATCCAACAATCTTAGACAAAGATCTAAGATAAAGATTTTAACCCTTGTGCGACCTTATGGGAATTTTTGTCTTTTTCAGTTTATATATATATATATATATATATATATATATATATATATATATATATATATATATATATATATATATATATATATATATATATATATATATAATGCCTGTGTTAATGCACACTGCGTTGGTGTATTTATTACACAGGTGTGTATTTTTATTGGAGTTGTACCATTTCACCCCAATATCCTTTTTTTTTTTGTATCTATTTTTCACTAGGTACACAAAATAGTTCCTCTCAGGACCTTCTGAACTAAACTGTCCCCACTGAAATCCATTAAAACTGTAATTTTTAATCCCAGAGCCATTTAACTATAACATTACGCAATCCTTAATTGGCTTTCATTCTGTTGGCAAGGCTTCAAAATTATTTTTTTTACTATTTTTAACCAGATGGTGCCACAAGGTAGTGTTGTAGTCAAGACCACCTAAACCGAGAGCAAGTCAAGACCAAGACCAGCATGTGCCGAGACCAAGACAAGACCAAGACTTTGTGAGGTTGAGACCAAGACAAGACCAAGACCAAGACAGGGCGAGACCGAGTCAAGACCAAGACCAGACCAGCAGTCCTTAAATTCATCTAAAAGATCCATATCTACTGTGAGAAATTACTTATAATGAATAATTAAATACAATTAGAATAGTAAGACACTATAGCGCTGTTACCAATCAAATCACTAACAATACAATTCATGGCACAGAAGTTGCATCTGAACTAGTACACTTACACCTGCATAAATCATATTCAAATTAATTTAACATTAAAACATTAACATTATTGAACAGTCCTGGAATCCTTTATTCAACCGATTTGTTCAAAGCAGCTGATTCATTTAATAACGAAATGCTGCAAATTAGCAAAGACAGTTTAAAATGTCATTTAATATGAACTTCTTGTTTATTGAACGTTTGTATAAATCATATATATCATAAATGCGATATTTCTTAATTATATTCTATTTTATATAAAAAAACGAAATCTCAGAATTTTGTGGGCATTTATATTAATTTTTGGCATTTTTAAGACAATGCCACATTGATTTTGAACCCGACAGCACAGTTACAAAAGAAATCACATTACAAAGAAGTTATTGATTGCATTTTAAGCTGTAAGATTTACATCAAATCACATCAATGATGTTAAATCAGACAATGCACCGGCAATTTAGTGATATCCCAGCAATTGTGGTCTTGACTGGTCTTGAGATAAAATCCCGAGTCCTCTAAGTCCGAGACCAAGACAAGACCGAGGAGAAATGCAGGCGAGACCGAGACAAGACCAAGACCATCAAAAAATGGTCTTAAGACCGGTCTCGAGACCAAGACCGGTCTCGAGTACTACAACACTACCACAAGGGTTAAGTGAAGGTTACTGTGAAGAGCATGCAGAGCATGAATGACACACACCAAACATTTCAGTTTAGTACATTTATTATTTAATTAATATCACAATACAATTTTCGAGCCCTTAATTGTCCTTACTTTACTGACCTTCCACAAAAGTGCTGCTGCATGACTACAAGAGCGTTCTGGCCCTGCAACACATGAACAACCCGCGGTCTGTACTTCACCTGTCACTGATGCTAGCACCCATGCCTTGTGATGGGATACGTGTAGGCTCAGGCTTGGCTCAATGTCCGCTTTTAGATATACAAGGTCGTTTCCGACATCCTCAAATAACACCTGGCCGACTTTATCACTGTGCAGATACTGATAGGCTTCTGAGCTTTTCAAATTGCTCATCGCCTTACCATCACAGGCTACCGAATTTAGAAAATAGCTCAAAATTCTACCGTACGTGATAGGAGGCCACTTCTTCATGCCATCCTCCCAACCAACTACCGCGGAAGGTAATGGTACTTTTGTTTCACCCTTTTGAAGTTCGTTGAGATTGTGTTCCCACATCGTTAGAAAGTTTGGATATCTTGAATGACTGTCAACTGTTGAATGCAATGTCACGAGTGTCACGGCCCGCTTGTTTACTTCGAACCGGAAGACGCTCCCACTTTTGACGCAAGGCATCATGGGGCGTAGGAAACTTGTGGATAAATAAAAAGTATAATTAAAAATAAAAATAAAAACCGGGTTAAATTGAAACATAATTAAAGTGCAAGCATTTCGGACAAAGCACAGAGCTCATTCAGTAAAAGCATAAGATAAGGTGCAATTTTTTATATTTTTATTTTATCTTATTTCCTATTTTTATCTTTTACTTGATTTATTTATAATTCTACTTATGTTAATACTTTTTATTCTAATTTTATTCTATTTCTATTTTAATTTCTTGTAACTGTTATTTGCACTGTCCATGGAGCGGACCTGTTTACATTTCACTGCCAGTTGTATATTGTGTATATAACTGTGTATGTGACAAATAAAACTCTTGAATCTTGAAATCTTGAATCAATCAGTCGGACGTACAGTGGCATAGCTCATTCAGTAAATGCACAGCTAAACAGATGTTTTTAGTCTGGATTTGAAAGTGGCTACTGTTGGAGCACATCTGATCTGTTCAGGAAGCTGGTTCCAGCTACGGCTGGCATAATAGCTAAAAGCAGACTGCATGTTCAAAATAATGTTATAAACCATCTTAGAGAATGTTGTCATCTAATTTGGTTTTGCATTCCATAGGCTTTGATTATATCAAAAGTCACCTGAAGGAACAATTTGTGGTGAATGAAGGTGATCCCTCCCATTCTTCGGAGGTGGCGGAGGAGGGCTTTTTTTCATCAATAAAGCAGTCCAGTTCCCAAGAAAATACCAAACAGCTGGAAACTTACCTGGGATGCCCAGGTGATACAATGGAGGTACTGAAGTCTTTCCCGGCAGTATGCCATGTTGGGGAAAAATTTAATCACAGAAGATTTAATCTTCCAGACCTGTTTTCTCTATTGTGTTTTAAATGAGTCAGATCAAAGAGGCCTCACCTGTGGAAGCCATACATTGTCCCTTTTATCTTTTATTGCTCTTGGAATCTGAGTTCCTGGCTAACATGCTTTGTTAGATGAAGATGAAGGACCATTGTGTTTCTTGCTTTTAATTCAAATGAGATCCAAGACAGGAGGGGGACCATTTGTGTATTGTCTCACCTCTTGCTCAAGGCGAAACCTTCAGTGGGTTTCGCCAGATGTATGGAAAATTACTGAGGGGGTTGTTAAAACATTGAGGGTATAAAAGTTTGTGCTTTCTTTTGTTTTAGCAGTTCACACTCAAGGTAGCCTCGAGCGGCTGCGTTTGACCGTGGCTCTTCCTTGCAAGGAAAATAAATCTTTATAAAGACAATTGGATCTTGGTTTGTCTCTTATTAGTGATGTCGATGAATTAATTTTTGCCATTACAGTTGGTGTCAGAAGTTTGGGATTCCTTGGATGTGCCTTCTGGACCCCGAGAGCAGACAGTGACCCGATCATCCTGGACTTAGAGTCACAGCCTTACCCCGAAGAATTGAGGGAGAAGGGCTGACTGCTCTGGGGGTGTCCGGAGGGTCCAGACACTGGAATCAGAGAAAACGAATCCGATGGCAACGGGGCGCTTCTGGTAAGAGACAAACTCTTGAAAAAATTCAGGGGGAATTTTTATTTTATTTTTTAGAATTTGGTTAAATTGAAAATTGAATTGATAGGGATAAACCATAGGGGGAGTCTGACTCTGTGACGAATGCAACGTGGTTGATATGTTTATGGGATAGAAACTGAAATCACGTGGGCGAATTGGAGGACTGAGTTGTGTGCGGTCCGGGGACTGAGTTGTGTGCGGTCCGGGGACTGAGTTGTGTGCGGTCCGGGGACTGAGTTGTGTGCGGTCCGGGGACTGAGTTGTGTGCAGTCCCGAAAAGGGCACTATTGCGAGTGTCCGCCCGGCTGATCTTGGGTGAAGAGATCAGATCTGTACGGAGACGTCCAACAGATTAATAGCGCGCGCGCGAAAAAGCCACAGAATCAGACTGCCAATATGGGGAAATCCAAAGCAAGCTAGCTGAATATGAGACACCGGTATTTTATCAAATGAGAAAATTATATGGCCAGAAATGCATGCAACGTATACGAAGTTCATTAAATGTCATGATTTGAGTGTCACCGCTGAGTGACCGGACTGGGACTGTGAAAGAGTCAGTTGAAGGCAAAGGATAAATCGATGGGCTGTTGTGAGAACGCGTGTGAGAACTGTGAGCAGACACCGAAATGCTGGGTGTGAGAGGCATTGACTGTGGAGAAATGAAACGGAGAAATTAAAATGCCACAGCTGTTTAAAGATCGCTGGTGAGTATGAACTTTGACTAAATTTTAGCTAACAATTTGAGTGATATGATCAGTAATTTGATTAGTCGGTATAAAGATTGTAAGATGAACAAGAGCAAATGCTGTAAGCAGCTCCGCTCTGAAACCCTGACTTCAAAGAAATTTGCTGGACTGATGAAGATAATGGGCAGAAATGTTTTTATTGTAATTGGAAGTTAACTAGCTAAAACAAAGAGAGAACAAGAGAATTCAAATTTGTAGATGTTTGTGCGTATTCATTAATTTATAAAATGGGGGAGGTGCCATAACCGAAGGGAGATATACAATTTGAGTAACTAAAAATAATGTTGGTGAAAAAGCAGATAAACTTTGATAAAGCACCATAAATTGCAAGCCATTGTCTGTTTTATTGGACCTCGAGCGAGCTCTGTTCTCAAACAGACTGCCACTTTTGGAGCACACAGGTTGCTGAACGTTGCTCCATAAGCTAAAGATGAGAGTGTTTAATTGTGGTCAGCTGGGCCATTGATTTTGCACATAACTGTGTCTGAACACCCATAAGGTGTAAAAAGTGTGGCAAATCAGGCCACCAGACTAAATTCTGTAAATGAAATCAGTAAAAAAAAAAAAAAAAAAAAGAATAAAACAGAGATTTACACTAAGAAAATGAGAAAATAATAAGCTTGATAAATTCTTTAGTGATTATTTTTGAAGGACGGATTTGAGATAATTTTAATATGAGGTTAAAATTAAAGTTAAAGATGATAAAACATGTTGTAAAAGATATATATAAAATATATAAATCCTGATTAACCGAGTTAAATGAAAAAGATATAATAAATATGTTCTTGCTCTTCTCACCTTTGCAAAACTCTGATAATGATGATTTGACTGAATATTGGGTTGTTGAAATAACTATAGGTGTTAAAATGTTGAAAACCCTAGAAATTGATGTTTTGGTTTCAAAAGATAAGATTGTGCTGATCTGAAATAAACCATTTGTAATCTCAATCCGGCCACCACGTGGCCTAATTTGAGTAACCGAGACTCAATCTGAGTGGAAATTAAAGTTTCTGAATTAATTTTGGGGGCAAGAGACAAATATAAAGTTATGATCATTTGAAAATGTGATTTCTGTCTAAGGATAGAGTTAAAAGGAAAATGTCTCATTTATTTGAAAACAAAGCCAGATCTTAGGCTGAGCTAGTGTGAAGAGTGAGAAGTTTATGAAAATGCAGTGTACCAGCCCTGAAGGCCTCAGAGTCTCTCTCTGATCCCAGACCAGCTCAAAGCTGATATATGAGCCTGTGCCACAGATGATAGAAGATATTGATGAGTAAAGGCACAGGGTATCATGTGAACATAATAGACAGTTATTTGTTAAGATAGAAAAAGGTGCCATCAAGAGGGCAATAAGACATGTTTTAAAAATACAGACTTTTAATGAACTGAAATGTTTGACTAATGTATGATATGACCAGTAACTTCTGTCTGCTTTTAGCCTTCACCATGTACAGAACTGATGGCCTTGGTCACAGATGTAGCAGAACATTAAAATGAATGGACAGGTGTTTTGGCTAAATTCACTGAAAATAATCTAAGCACTGCTATGGGGCAGCTTTGAAGAAGTATGCTGGATTTTAGTGATTAAGTTCTGTTATGATTAACCTGTCTCCATGTTTTTGCTAATTTGAAAGCAGACCAGATGGCTCTGATGACTCTTGAATGCACTTTCCGAAAGGCTCCAGAAAATATCGGATCCTGTTTAGGGTCAAAGATCTCAAAGCGATGACGAGGTTGAGCACGATGTGGTTGTTCCCGATGACGGGTAAGACTTCCTACGGCCTGACAGGATAGCAACCCAAGCCAGGGGAATCACGATAAGTCGCCTTGGACCCCCTACCAAAAAAAAAAAAAAAAAAAAAAAAAGGAGGAGGGGGTTTTATGTGAGGTGTGTATGAGAGGTGAGGCAGATGTCTGTGAGGCCAGCAGCATCTCTGTTGGGGGGGGAAGCTGTGTTTCGTAAGGGCCAAGGTCAAGACTGGACACAGCAGCCCCTGCCCTAATATTGGCCCCTCTATACCGCTCACCAAATACCGCATAAATTGAGAGCCAGGAAACACCCTGAAGGAAAAGAGCTATGAATGAGATCGGCATTCAAGAGCCAGCTGAGACCATGCTGTGATTGTGATTGATAACTTTGTGGAGCAGAACAAAATTTATTTGGATTAGTAAAACTGTATGATATTGAACTAATATGTCTCTATCATAGTCTTAATCCTGCAGGTCATTAGGATGGCAGAGGATAATTTGGAGACATGGTGATGGCTTTAAGATGAGGACGGCTTTTGAAGTTTAAAGAGAAGGTCTGAATAACAAAGAAATCTAAACTAAAGATAACTTGAAACAATAAGTTACACTATGAAATTTCTAAAACTTTGTGAAGGATTAATGATTTAAGGGTTAATGAATTTAACATTATAGTTAAAGTCTTAGAAGACTGTTGAAAAGATTATCTGGGTGAGAGAGAGAGAGAGAGAGAGGCTGGAAACAGGGATTGTACTATATCTGTTATTGCTCAGTTAAAGCTGAGACTACACAAAAAAAAACAATGATATCAGAACAAAACAACCCAGCTGACTTTTCTAAAAATAAACAACTAATGAACGAACATATTTGAAACTGGTTAAGAGACCATGTAAAAGCACATCTTGAGAATGAGCAGTTCATATTTATGTGTCATGATTGAGTGTAGTGTGTCAGTAACCTCTGGAATTAGTGTCTTTATCATTACAGATGAGTTAAGTTAAACAAAACAAAAAAAAAACTTTAGAGGAAGTTGATTATTCTGAGTGAATCTGATGAAAAGATGATCAGAACATGGGACGAGCTTTAAGTGGATTGGACATCCAGCTCTGTCTGTCACTAGTAATTATGACCAAATTTGTCATGGATGAAGACTATTTTAATTTATCTTTGGATTAATTAAGAGACAAAGTGACAATTTAACCGAAGTCACTATCCAAATGATCTAGAGACTCCCTCATATTTATGAAAGGCCGGAGGGCGAACCAAAAAGATAACTTCTAAAAGAATATCTAGATAACTTCTAGACATATTTTGATTCATACAGGAAACAAAAAAATAAATAGAAAATAAAAATAAAAATTAGGATTTCTGACAGGGATTGTGAACAATCAAAGTCAAATTAGGCTAAAATGGATATTGAAATACGAATGCTTTTTAAAATAGAGACTGGTTTTAACCAGCGTTAAAGAAATTGATGTGGCAAGTTTGATGATAAGAATCACTGCCAAATGACATGATATAAGAGGAGTTTTAATGGACAGGGCATGGAGAAAAGGGTACTTTAAAAGAAATCCTAATTGATTAATTAATTAATTTTGTTTATTGATAACAGGAGCTGAAAAGATTTTGATAAAGAATTGGGTATTGAGTATGATTAAGTATGATGTCACGAGATAAAGATGAGTGAACGAGCTGATTGAACGTAATACGAATTGATAATTTTGTCATTTTGATGAAGTATATTTAACATTAACAAATTTAGATTTATATTTGTTAATGGTTAAATATGAGGTGGGCTATGATGAGTGAAAATGGGTCTGTTGGAAATAGTAAGTAGGGAAGTTTGTGAAGAATTGTGTTGAAATGACTGACTGAAGGAAGGTTGATAAGAATGTGATGCACAGTGAGAAACTGTGGGCAAAGCACAAAATGTAAACTGAAGGATGTTTTATGTAGAGATTTAAGGCGCTAAGATGGATTATTATCTATCTTACTTTTTTGTATTGTTTAGTTTGAGTTTGAGTGAATGCCAAAAAGGTCTGTTATGATTTTGATTAATCAAAAGAACCACTGATTGTTGGTTTTTCATATATGCTTTCTAAAGTGTTTAGTCTCTGAGGAGTGACTGTGGGTCTGGCCTAGGGATGTGTGTGTCGTCAAACGGTTGATAGCAGAAAGTTGGCATGTTTGAATTTTGGAGGTATCACACACCCCTAACATGATGGGAGAGCAGTGACAGTGATTACTGACTTAGCCTGGCTTACAGAGATGAAATACGGATTTGTCTTTCATTTTATTGGATATTTTCAGTATGTTTATGGGAAACTTTCAAGTTAAGACTTAAATGCGCAGCGTAACTAACAACAAAGAGTTTATTTCAACAGGAAACCGTGAGAGCAGATGCGGCTGCGAAGGCCGCGGCAGCACAGCAGTCAAAGGAACCAGAATGCATTTTATTATCTGAAACTAACACAAATGCTTTGATTTCCTTACAGAGTATGCAGGCATTTGCCACAGCAGCGGAGAAGCACCTGTGGAGACGTGGCTGGAAACTTATGAATGATGTGTGAATGTGCAAAATGGCGTCTAGACAAGAAGTGATGGCAAGCCTTGTTTACCTCAACAATATTTTCAATGATTATGATAAATGGCTGCATGGGCGAGCCTGCAGCCAAAGGGGGAATGGTAATGGTAATGGTACTCAAATGAATGAAGTTTATAAGGGGGTTACAATATTTGCTGAAAATTTCGCATTTTGATGCATATTGAAATACATGAAAACGAGAAAAGGCCTTTAGTAAATCTGAGCCCGTTTGAGACATTTTTTGGAAGACCACCATTCATGGGAATGGAAGGGGGTAAACAATAGCTTGCATCAATAGAATTGTGAATTATTGCAAAGAAATGTCTTCTCTGTTGTCTGGTGTATGTGTGCAGGCGAAAACTGCTCAGGGGAAACCGGCTGAGACTCCCTTGCACAACATCAAGCCAGGAGATCACGTGGTAAAACAGGACCTGAGTACGAAGAGCTGGAAGGCGGAAAGGTGGCTAGGGCCTTTTGTCAGGCTTCTGACGACACTGCCGTCAAAGAAGCGGAGAGAGCGACGTGGGTGCATGCGAGCCATTGCAGAAAGGTCCCAACAGTGATCGGGGAGGAGGAGCCAAGAGGAGAGAGAAGCAGGAGGCAAACGTCTGTGCGAGCAGATATATAAACATCATTTGCCGTTATCATCTCAGGAGCAGAGACACTGGCACAACGTGGTGCTGAGCCAACCAGTTTTCAAGTTAAACCCTATTTCAAGCCTACAGAATCCAGTAGGTGGTGCTTAGAGCTGCAGCGGACATCGAGCAAGGGAAGATTCCAACAAAACATCCAACGTCTGCTCGAAAGAGAACGCAGCGGTACAACCACACAGACATGTTGATTACAAAATTGAGAGTGATGCATGTTCAAGGAGATGTGTGCGTGTGCTCACGAGACTGAAGCTGAACGTGAAAGCAGGGTGTTCTGACTGCAGAGTCAGAATTGACATCAAGAATTCGACCACAGGGAACTGCACAGCGGTGATAGGCAGTATCACAACAGGTTTTACCTGTACGTTTAGAAAACCAAGTGACACTTCGCATGCTGTAATTTGGGTTTGTGGTGACAGAAACCATTTCATGCCACAGAAAGACTCGACAGGTTGCTGTTATCCAGCTTTAATGAATGTGATGAGTGACTATTATTACTACTTCTATTTTTATTATATACACATTTAAAATTTTTCTTTTTTGAAAGTTATCAAAGAATGATAAAAGGGGGAAATTGTTGGGGAAAAATTTAATCACAGAAGATTTAATCTTCCAGACCTGTTTTCTCTATTGTGTTTTAAATGAGTCAGATCAAAGAGGCCTCACCTGTGGAAGCCATACATTGTCCCTTTTATCTTTTATTGCTCTTGGAATCTGAGTTCCTGGCTAACATGCTTTGTTAGATGAAGATGAAGGACCATTGTGTTTCTTGCTTTTAATTCAAATGAGATCCAAGACAGGAGGGGGACCATTTGTGTATTGTCTCACCTCTTGCTCAAGGCGAAACCTTCAGTGGGTTTCGCCAGATGTATGGAAAATTACTGAGGGGGTTGTTAAAACATTGAGGGTATAAAAGTTTGTGCTTTCTTTTGTTTTAGCAGTTCACACTCAAGGTAGCCTCGAGCGGCTGCGTTTGACCGTGGCTCTTCCTTGCAAGGAAAATAAATCTTTATAAAGACAATTGGATCTTGGTTTGTCTCTTATTAGTGATGTCGATGAATTAATTTTTGCCATTACAGCCACCTGTCATTGAGGATTAACACCGCACCACCAGCACTGCGGGGCTGATTATTACACCAAAAAGGGCACGTGTTGATTCCAAGAACTTAGAAAATCAGCTTCTTTTGAAGCTAAACAAAGGTTTCTGGTAGTTTTGGATCATGCGAACACATTCACACTAATACTCATGTGTACATACATAACCCACACACACATTGATGCTAAAAAAGAAGGTTCTGGTTTGGGATGTTAAGTATGCCTTAATTATTCCACAGGTTTTGAAGGGTCTTCGGGTTTCACCCAACATCAAGCACACACAGACTTTATACCTATACATTTGATCACTTGCGTTCTCTCTCTCCCTGTCCATCCCAGACACACACACACACACACACACACACACACACACACACACACACACACACACACACACACACCAGTTTTTTCCACTCTCTCACAGTCCTACACACAATTACGTTATGACACGTTACACATTACAGAAGGTGTGTATATCTGTTCTATACACAATTACCTTATGACATGTTACACTATACAGAATGTCTGTATACCCTAGTTGCTTTCAAGTTCTTGAAAGGATTCAGGACAAATCCATGCACATCTACAGATTTGAGGGCATACTTCACTTGCCATTTTTCTATTGCTGGATGTCTATTGTCTATTTGCATATCAATAAAGAATTTAATACAATGCACATTGAATTTGTAATTTTTTTATAGCACTTAAATTGTAAAAATTGTGAGCCTGACATTATTATTATTAGCACTCCATGTTCAAAGTTTTAGGCCTATTGGCAGACATCCATATGAAATGTAGGCAATGGCATATTTTTTCCATATCCACTTAAGTTTCTCAGCTTGCACTCTAGTAACCTTTGTGTGGTCCAGGTAGCTTTACATAAAAAATACACAGAATCCTGCTGTACATAAAGCAAGATTGATTTGATAGTGTTTCTATGTTGATTCAGTGTTAAATAAGTGATTTAATTAAAGTTGAAAAAATATTGATTTTATGCCCATCGTTGAAATAACATTATTTCAAGGTGCAAACCTGATGAAAAATCAATGTTAAATATCAACATTGTTTCAATGATAATTTGATTAATGCATTAACATTGATTCAATGTTGATTCAGTGTTAAATAAGTGATTTAATTGTAGTTGAATAAATATTGATTTTAAGCCCATCTTGATCTATTTTTCATCATTGAAATAACATTATTTCAGGGTGCAAACCTGATTAAAAATCAGTGTTAAATTTCAACATTGATTCAATGATATTTAGTTGATGAATTAACATTGATTCAACGATGATTCAGTGTTGGTCTGCTATCTGGGATATGAGCATAATATGAGAAATATAATATGATATGAGATTTTTTTGTTAGACTATATAAAAGAACAAAGAAGCAAATTACAAAAACAATAGCAAATAATTTTTTTCTTACCATAGTAGGGAAAAAATACTATGGTAGTCAATGTTTGCTCTATCTGCTTTATTACAATCATTCTTCTAAATATCTTCTTTTGTGTTCAGCAAAACAAAGAAACTCGTACAGATTTGGAACATCTTGAGGGTGAGTAAAAGATGACACCATTTAAATGTTTGGGTGAACTGTCCCTTTATGCAGGTAATTATAGAAGAGTTTGTCAAAGTATGAATAAGGTTTGTTTATATGAACAACATTCCTGCTGCAAGCTGGAGGCACTAACTATAGTTGAATATTGGCATGTATACAGGTGCTGGTCATATAATTAGAATATAATCTAAAAGTTGATTTATTTCACTAATTCCGTTCAAAAAGTGAAACTTGTATATTATATTCATTCATTACACACAGACTGATATATTTCAAATGTTTATTTCTTTTAATTTTTATGATTATAACTGACAACTAAGGAAAATCCCAAATTCAGTATCTCAGAAAATTAGAATATTACTTAAGACCAATACAAAGAAAGGATTTTTAGAAATCTTGGCCAACTGAAAAGTATGAACATGAAAAGTATGAGCATGTCCAGCACTCAATACTTAGTTGGGGCTCCTGTAATTGCCTGAATTACAGAGCTGCCAACTCTCACGCATTGGCCGTGAGACACACGCATTTGATTGGTTTCACACGCTCACACGCCACACCCCTGATTCCTCACGCTGAAGTGTCAACCTGGTTGGTCAAATGCCTGAAAGATGAGTTTATAGATCTACCAGTTACCAGCTACTCGTTATCGACTATGGTAGTTATGCTTTCAGTGAGGGGCTTTCAGATGCTCTGATACCCCTTTTCCACCAAGGCAGTGCTAGAGCTAGTCCAGAGCCAGTGCTAGTCCCAGTTCATAGTTGGTTCGACTGAGGAGCCTTCTAAGAACCGTTTGCTTTTCCACATGCTGAGAGCCACAACAGAGCCAGGTCTTACGTCACTGTGTTCAAGGGTCAAGCCAAACATCACTTGTCTCTTCATCAGACACATATCCTTCAAGAATCATTTTATGTTCAATATTAAAATAAGAATTAATGATAATCAAGTTATAACCATTTCCTACATTTGATAAATCAGTTCTCTATATTCAAGGAGTGATTTTGGACTGACAGGCGAATGTCCTGGGTGTTTGTAATAACACTCCAGGGAGTGAAGAGTGCTCAGCATGTGTTAACTGTATGTCTTACTAAAGTGACCCCTGGGGTCATCTATGTCACAGTTATGGGACTCTTTGGGGACTCAGAGAAATGTACCTCTTTGATATACTTTTCTTTCTTACTAAATAGAATAAATTCACTTCTGTACTCAATGTAGTATCAGCATGTTTTGGAGAAGTGCTTTGTTGATAGTTAGTTAAGATGTTCCCGACCTTGAGTGAAACTGCTATTCTGTGGAGCATTGTGTGTGCGTTTCATGATTCTGTGCAGATCCAGTATTGGAGATGGTCCTTTCGGCAGACGATTCTAGACTTGGAGGCGTCTTTTCTATGACCTCCGAGGTCACTGGGGACTAATCTGGGCCTGGGCGACATCAAGTTACGCAATTTAGTGATATATGCTCCTATCTGTCTACGTGTGGAAAGTTGCTTACGTTGAATGTTCTGGCTCCGATCTAGCTCTAGCTCTGCGTTGGTGGAAAAGGGGTATGTGAGATAGGCTGACAGATATATTTACAAATAGCCTACTTGTGGTGTTAAATGCGTTTGAGATGTGGCGCTTTCCTCAGTGCATAACTTACATTTCACAGGGATATTCTCCATCTGTAAATGTTAGAAAGTTGTGCAAATATGTCCATTTAGCTGTCTGGAGAGGACGAGCTTCTGCAAGTGAATCTCCGCTAAACTTCAGGCTTTCGTGATCGAGCGCGTCAAACAGACGGAGCACAATAGAATAGGAACGCAATAATTCTGACTAAAATATACATATTTCTAAAATATTTGTTGTTGGACAATAAATGTGCCACATGTGGAATTTTAAACCCACAAGTAAATATATTTTTTTGAAAGTGACCATTATGGGGTAATCAAGTATTCTAATATGCTTTTGTTTTTATTTAAATTTTTAGTTTAGTGAATTTAAAAACAAAATTATTAATTTTGTTTTTGGCCACCGTATAAACCCCCTTTTTGCACAATGTATTGCATAGCCTACACTGTATTTCAATATCAACATTGCTTTTAGTATCAGTGGGCAGGATGTGAAATAAAATTATAATTAAAATAAGTACAGATTTATTTTTTCCAAACTGAAAAAAAAAAAAAAAAAAAATAGAAAATAGAAAAAAAAATACCGGGATATATACCGTTTATCACCATTCAACCAAAAAAGTATTGGGTTTACAAAATCAAATGATTCTTCTGACAGTTTTTGCCTTTGAAATGACTGGGAAAAAATGTGTCCCAATAACCCTGAATTCACCCCATACTCTTTGAAATCATAATTATATTGCATTATGTTGCTTGAAACCCCAAATATTATAACATTCTTCATTAACAATTGTTTAGTTATTTGAAACAATTCCATTGTAAAAATGCTTTTTGATAGTAACTTAGCTATTTTTTCAAAAGGGTAGCTTGAATGTAACTTAACTAGTTTAACTTACAAGTAGCTTGTAAGTTAAAGTAGTTCTATTTAGACAAAATCATGCCTCTACATAGTGCTTTAAAATTGTCTTATAGATGCATTTTGTCTTAATAAACAAAGAAATCAACAACAAAAAAACAATACTACCCCATTCAAATGCTGATGCAGAGAGAATGTTTTCTGTGGTGAACCACTGAAGTGTGTGTGTATGTGTAGCCAATGGTGCTTTTCTTTAGAGGTTGATTTTGGCTCACGTGGTTTATTTGATCTATAAAGGCAGTGGTTGGCGTTTAGGGTGTGTGCGTTTCACGGTCACGAGTGACGTCATCGGACTTCCGGCGTGGCGCGGGAGTGTTTGTGCGGTAAGGAGCTGCTGGTTGTGGCTGTATTTTATTGCTGGTGTGGACGGGGGTTTGATACGCTTGTTTCTTTTAGTGTGGACTGAGGAATCCTGTGGCACTGTTGCAAACCATGATTTGTACTGGATTTTAGTGGCTTGGCGTTTCCCGGGTAACGTGGGATTTTCGAACCGGTAAGTTGTTTTAATCACAGAGCCCCGTTTTATTGTGCATTAGCTTGATAGGTCATTCCGAGTTTTGTTATTTTCTACAGTTAACGACGTAGGTAGAGGCCGAGACACAGATGTTGCAGTGGGTTTATTGTGAGGACTTCGGCGGCTGCACGCTCGTATATGGGCGTACCGCTTTCCGTGCAGCAGAGTGGTACAGACGACCTTGTGATGTGGCGCCGTGTATGACCGGCAGCCAGATCGGTGGTTTAACGCCGGTGAATTATTGAGTGCTACAGAATCGGGCCTGCTTCAGACTGTTACCCTTGCCGGTGGTTTCAGCGACGGACACTGAGTATCAGCCAAGTGGTAGTTTGGATGGCCGCAACGTAATCCAATTCAACTAACGTTAACGTAGATCCTGTACATTGCCTCGTTGATGAGTTTTGAACCAATGGGGATGACCTTCCAGCAGTGCTCACGGTGTTCTGTGTTTTATCTTGAATTGGAGTTAAGTGGTTTATTTATTTGAACGCTTTGTTTATTTACTTATTTTTTTCTTTCTTTATGAACAATTTTAGAGTATTGGTTGTATGTGCCGTTGTGCTGTTCTTGCTGTTTTGAGTTTTTGTTATATTTCGTTTCGGGTGGCCAAGTGGTCACTGGTTCATTTTATAAAAGTGTTTTGTTTGATTTAATGTTAGTTTTGCTTTCTCTCCAGGAGTTGGGGTTACCAGCGTTCTGCTCCGTGCGAGGGACGAGTCTTTCCCTCTCTTTGGTGGCGGTACTTTCCGCGTGCAGTGTTCGACACTTTGGTGTGTGTGCGCGTGTTTTGCTGTGTTTCTTTCAGAGAATAGGAAAGCTGGGTCCCCAGCCCTGGAGTGGAGGTATACGTGTATTAATGTAACACGTAGATCCACTGGAGGCAAGTGTTTTGAACCCATGTGCAGCATTTATTAACAAAACTTAAAACTAAGACTTGGCAAAACATAAAACAAAGTCATGGCATGGCTAAACAAAACTCACCAACAGCAGGTTACAACGTTAATAACAGACCAAGACACATGGCAAACATGAGGGCTTAAATACACACACTAATGACAAGACAAGTGACACCTGTGAACAGTGATTAAACAATGAACCAATGACAGGACAAGACACAAGATCACATGAGGACATGGGAGTCACATGACAAGACCAGGAAGTGCATGACAAGACTGTGAACATGACAAACTCAAACATTCTCAAAATATTTTGTTTATTATTCATTATTTGGTTTAATTTAATTCATTGTTTGATTCAACTCTTTATTTGATTTATTTGAGTCATTGTTTGATTCAGCTTTTGATTTGAATCATTATTTGATTCGACTCTTCATTTGATTTATTTGAGTCATTGTTTGATTCATTATTTGATTTGATTCCTCATTTGATTTATTGTTTTACTTGATTCAATATTTGCTCCATCAATTGATTAATTTGATTTGACTCTTTATTTCCTTCATTATTTCCTTCATTATTTGATTGGATTCAGATTTGGTTTAATTCAATTGATTTGATTTATTATTTGATTCATTTTGCTGATACAATAAAGTTTTATATATTTGTGCATTCCATTTGTCTCATGTCTTGACTCAGCCGTAATCGAACTTGTGTGCCTTAAGTGTTGTTTTGGTGAAAGGGCAATTCCCTAGTATTTGAGCCCCCGGGGTGGCGTAGTCGGTTATTATTGGAGGTGTGGCTTACGCCTATCCTCTAGGGGTGGGTTACCTGTATGGATAACTCCCCTCCCTGATTAACTTATACCAAATTGAGACGTAACTCCCTTAGAGGGATTAGCACTTCGCCACATATGTATATGTATATATACAACCCCAAATCAGAAAAAGTTGGGACAGTATGGAAAACGCAAAAAAAAAAAAAAAAAAAAAAAAAAAAGAAGTGATTTCTAAATTTACTTTGACTTGCATTTCATTGCAGACAATATGAACACAAAATATTTCATGTTTTGTCCGGTCAACTTCATGTCATTTGTAAATATCTATCCTTTCCTGTCATTCAGACCTGCAGCACATTTCAAAAAAAGTTGGGACAGGAGCAATTTAGGGCTAGTAATGAGGTAAAATGGTTAAATAATGATGTGATTTGAAACAGGTGATGTCAACAGGTGATTGTAATTATGATTTGGTACAAAAGCAGCATCCAAGAAAGGTCTAATCCTTTAGGAACAAAGATGGGCCGAGGATCGCCAGTTTGCCAACAAATACGTGAGAAAATTATTGAAATATTTAAAAACAATGTTCCTCAAAGAAAGATAGGAAGAGATTTGGATATTTCACATTCAACAGTGCATAACATAATTAAAATATTCAAGGAATCTGGAGGAATTTCAGTGCGTAAAGGACAAGGGCGCAAGCCTAAGCTGAACAACCGTGATCTCCGATCCCTCAGGCGGCACTGCATCAAAAATCGTCATTCATCTATAAGCGATATCACCACATGGGCTCAGGACTACTTTGGCAAACCTTTGTCAAGTACCACAATACGTAGTTACATCCACAAATGCCAGTTAAAACTGTACTGTGCCAAAAGGAAGCCCTATGTTAACAGTGTCCAGAAGCGCCGTCGACTTCTCTGGGCTCGGAGGCATCTGGGATGGACCATCACACAGTGGAAACGTGTACTGTGGTCAGATGAATCAGTATTTCAGGTATTTTTTGGGAGGAATGGACGCCGTGTGCTCCAGACCAAAGAAGAAAAGGATCATCCAGACTGTTACCAGCAACAAGTCCAAAAGCCAGGGTCTGTCATGGTATGGGGTTGTGTCAGTGCCCTTGGCAAAGGTAACTTGCACTTCTGTGAAGGCACCATTAATGCTGAAAAGTACATAGAGATTTTGGAGCATAATATGCTGCCTTCAAGAAGACATCTTTTCCAGGGACGTCCATGCATATTTCAACAAGACAATGCAAAACCACATTCTGCACACATTACAAAGTCCTGGCTGCGGAGGAAGAGGGTACGGGTACTTGACTGGCCTGCCTGCAGTCCCGACCTGTCTCCAATAAAGAATGTGTGGCGCATTTTGAAGCGCAAA
>NC_137101.1:46550748-46563085 GCF_949357685.1 Gobio gobio | reverse complement strand
CAGCACCCTCAACCTGGAGTAAGTTGTAAAGTGGCTTCACAGGACAATCGCTGAGACTCTGGTTATAGAAAGAGACTGGAATCGTAGTGACCTGCGAGCCAGTATCCAAAAGACAGTGATAATTCTGTCCAGCCATCTGGATGACAGCAACACACTTTGAGCCCACCAGCCCCTTTGGAAATGGTATGGGTACATTTTTCATCTTGGACCGTGACATTTCTGCACAAGTGACAGTCTTCTCTTTCTTGGGACGGAGTTGATCCCCGCTGGCCCCTGTCTGTCCCACAACAGGAACCGAACTCAGTTTAAATGAGCAAAGTTAGATGTGTTCTGCTGGTTGCTGGTAAACTGTTTCTTTTTACGAGCAACCAGAGTAGGATTGGGCTCATTCTCACACTGGGGACGGATGTGGCCATCCTCACCACAACGGAAACAATAACCAGGTTTGGGCTGAGTAAGTGTGGGGCGACGGAACTGCTGATTAGTGGCTCTGATATGGGATTTGCCGTTGGAGGGAGTCTTAGAAATAGAGCTGGTCTTTGAATGACTGGCCGTAAGCATGGCTAACTGTCGCTGGACATCAGCTAGTTGTTGTGCTAGTTGCTGGGTAGTGTTAATCAAAGAGGTGACTGCTCCTCCATCCCCATTGTCAGCACGAGCAAACTGGACATGGGATGCAACTTTCTGCCGTGTGGACCCCAGATGTTGCTTCATTCGAAGGGCTTTTGCTGCCTCCCTATCCTCTTCTGTTCGCAAGAGCAGCAACAACTCAGAAAAAGTGGGCGGATAAGTCTTCTTTTGCTTTAGCTGAAGTTCAGAAATCAGGGAGTTGTCCCAGCACCCACGACAGAACTGATTCAACAAATGTCGATTAACTTCAGACTCTATGACCCCTCCTCTTTTCATCGCCGAATTCAGGACCACCTGGAGCCGTTGGAGGTAAGCAGATGGTTTCTCACCACCATCCTGAAATGTGTCCATAAACTTAGCAAATAATTCATCCCCATCTTGCACAGTAGCATAGGCCGAATCAAGAGTGCTTAAATACACAGCAGGCAATGTACTGGAACTCAATTGCTTGACCAGATCTGCTGCTGGCGGAAGGAGGCTCTCTACTATCCTCCTAGAGCGATGGAGATCAGACACAGATGGATCTTTCAACAGCAATTCCACCCCTGACCGCCAGGTGTCATAGTCAGCCTCGTGCGCAGGTCTGGGAAGCCGACCTGAAAATACCCTGAGCCGTTGGTGATGTACTGCATTCTCTTCATTCTTTACAATGTGTTCCACTACATAGCGCTGGACCTCAGGTGGATGGACATCGATGCTGGAAACTGATGGCCTGAACTTTGGCCGCACAGGATCAGACGGATCATTGGGTGGCTCTGTGGCTGACCTGGAAGAATCAGTGGCTGATGGGAACTGAATTGATGGCCTCACCGATGGCTCTGGTGGCACTGCAGACTCGATGATGGGTAGCTCTTTCACATGAGTCGCAGAACGGAGCTCGGGAACCGAAAGTCCAATCTGAGTCATCGTTGTTTTAAGCATTTCTTTGTAATCCACCCCAGTTAATTTGGCTAAATTCTGCAATTCAGACAAATATGATATGGTTTTAGCTTTAGCGAAATGCTCAGTACAAACAGTGGATAATTCTAAAATGCAACATGTATATGTCTTTTTAGCAGAGACAAATGTGTGAGGTAAAGTGGGACGCAGCACATCCAAAGCAGTACCACTAGTAAACTCAACAATAACTGCACCATTAAACTCAGATTCTTTTTCAGAGATAGTTTCAGTCTTACTAATTGAACCATATTGGTTTAAAAACTCAATGACTTCATCACTTCCCAGTTCTGTTATGCCTTCCACCAGCACAGCATTTGGTAATTTGATACCACATTTCAAAAACACATCCATGATTTTTCTCTGAACTGAAATTAACACTCAATGTACATTAAACACCCCAATTCCTCCTGGCTGGCTCGCCAAATGTAACATGTATAAATACTGCAATAGAAGATTTAAATAGTGGACCAGTATCAGAAGAACCAAATTCAGCTCAGGGAGGAAAAGGTTGTGCTTAATGAACCACAGACACAAGATTGCGGTACCCAAAGGTGTAATATATTACAGTGACATAAGTTGACAGACAATTACACTATTTACATATACACAAAGATAGTATTGAGTTCATAATAGTTAATAAACAGATCTACGTGTTCTCAGTTCAGTTCATACGCACAATTCGAGTGCTTAAATGCAGCAAACATCCACGCACAACCCACACAATGGGCAGAGTCCGACAATCAGGAATGTTCATGAAAATAATCCGTCCGTAAAATAAAATGAATGTGAAAAAATAAATGAAAGTGTATAATGGTGTGTGGGGGTGTGTGAGGGGAGCAGCTGCAACGCCTCCTACCACACCGGCAGATGCTTGCACTCTTAATCTTCGGTTCAGGGCCTAGTAGCTCGCCATCCATACAGGAACCTGGCCTGTATAAACAGGGCCAAGCAACGAGTAACACTGGTTAAGTTTTACAAATAAATAACAACCATATAAGATCATAATGTCATCATATAATCATATCATCATCGTCATCATATTCATCATCATCGTCATCATATTCATCATCATCGTCAGGTACATGATTCAACTTTATCCTGCATATAGCAACAAGAGTACTCTATAACTAATCATCATCATCATAAAATCTCAGCATTAAATAGGAAACCATCTCATAATCATCAACATCAATATTGCTATAAATGCCATCAAATATTAGTGCATTATTCATATAAATTCGATACAATCAAGCACATGATCATATATATCTATAAACACATACGAAATCTGATTCAATAATAAATAAATACAGCCAGCGCCAGCGCCGGCTAATAAATTCATATGCCACACACAAGAGCAGTAGTATTTTAGCGCCGTATGATACAAACAAATGACACTCACCAGTTCCAGTCTCATTAAATCACTCACATCAATCTCAACATGAAATGGAGGCATCTGCAGCAGCTCAACACATCGACTCCCACACACACACAAACCAACAGCGCGCCGCCATATTTAAAGGGAAATGACGCTGCTTCTGTATCCAATCTCGCGATATTTGGACAAATCTCGCGATAACATGAACAGTGGGGAGTCGTGAGAAGAGAGCATAAGGCAGAAAATAACCAGGGTTACACTGTCATTTTCTGAGTTGAGACAGGAGGATGTCTCTGCCTTTTTAGCCTTCTGTCTTGCTTTCTCATAATCTGCTACAGAACAAGAAATATACACACAGTTTAATGACGGTGAAATGTGAACTGAACATATGTCAGCATATTTCTAAAAATTAAAACTTCTTAAGGTACCGTTAGATACACATGGTGAAACTAAATATTAAAAGCTTTTACCTAAGTTTGTTAGACTTTCAACAAATGGTCACAATGTTCAAACAACACATCTATGATTGATGCATTACAGTAAACAGCTGTCTGTGGATTCATTGACTTCTAAATAATATACACAAATGCTTTATATAAACAACAGATTTAAATCTAGCATCATTTTAGTTTTATTGACATAAACTCTGATTATTAACCTTTCTGGTTCATGCAAATCAAGCTTTCACATTTCAATTTGAATCAAACATATTTTGTTTTGCTCTATGCATTCAGATCAATGTGAGCAATATGCAATGAATGTGTGACTTTGGAAGCCCTGGTTTACATTCTAATTCATTTGGTTTACTTTTCAAGTTTTAATGTACTTCTTTCTTTAAAATGCTGTTTATATAGACTTTCAATGGATTGTCAAAAATATCAGGGAAGAGTTAAATATAACTTTATTCATGTAGAAGATGAATAAACGTATGGGTTTGGAATGACATAAGAGTAAAAAAAATGACTGTAAAAGGGACATAACATGAGAAATCAAATACTTTGATCTTTTAAAATGTAAGAGATCATTGTTGTATAAACAAATAATGTTTTAGACCTAAAACATTGCATAATTTTTTTTTTCAAAGGCACATTTTTCATAATCGTATTAAATCTGTCTCTTTTTTTCATTTTTTGTTTTTACATTTATCAATAAATTTAGTTCAAATAATAAAACAATCTGTAAAATTAGCTATCAACAAAAGCCATCTACAGCATCTGAGGTGATTTAGGCATATTTACAAACTGATTAATGCAGTTGAAAAGTGGCAAGCATTTACAATGCACATCTTTTCTTACAATTTCATAAAATGTTTATGCTATAGAAATATGACGTTATAAATAAAAAAAAATCTCCAAAAGGTGGCGCTGTCTAATGAGTGACTCATTGAATCATCGTCACCAATTTCCAACATTATCCGTCTGCAATAGCGGAGGCTGCACTTTCAGGACCGCTTTTCTAGGACCCTGTTTTTTTGTGACAGCGCCACCTACCGAATCGGAGAACCGCAATCCCAGGAACGCATTTCCAGGACCCTAGTTTGGAGATCTTTTTTCTTTTTTTTTTTTTTTTTTTTTTTTTTTTGGTTTTTAAAGGTTTATTACACCCAAATATACTGCTTTCTTTATTGCAATTAAATCTGGTTTCTAGGAATGTTGAGTAATTATTTGGTCCAAGTTGCATAATTTAATAACTCATCAAGTAAAATAAACAAGGAATGCTATAGCCTTTTCAGTCAATCACATTTTCAAGTACAGAGGGAATACACAAGGATGACTCTGGGGTAGATTTAAGATTGTGTATATTTTATAAAATAATATATTGCAAAAGTTGAATTTGAACACACACAAAAACAAATTTGTTCATGACGTGAACCACATAGGAAGAACTTCATGGACAACGTCTGCACTGACTCCTAAGAGAGAGAACGATAGAGAAGTTAATCAAATAAGGAACATTGAGTTGAACTTGTTCAACTCTCTAATTTTTAAATTCAAATTGTAAAGATCTTAGTCACCACAGAGCACACACATTATATACAATACAAAATTATATCAATCTTCATACCAAATAATGTTCATATTACTGTTATTGCATACTGTTCAAAGATTTGGGTGAACAGGTTCTTGAAACATTCATGTCAATAAAGCGCATCTGAACCGAGAAAAAAAAAATAGAGAGAGATGCAAGAAATCTGAATAGAAATAACATGTTATTTCTACAATAATATGACTTTTCCTGTCCTTTAAATATTTAAAGCACACATTGTGATGTATGCAGCATCTCTACCTACCAACTGCTCTCCCCACTTTTCAACAAGTTAATTTTATATAAATAAATAGACATAAATTAGGGCTAAGTCTAGGACTTGACCAATTAATTCATCTTTTGTTATACTTCTGCCTGCCCTGAGCTGTGTCCTTGAAAGCACTTCATATAGAGTACAGTACACAACACATGACACAATCTAACACGTGGTATTTTAACCGTCAATTATTATGATGGCCTCTGTTATGCCTGACTATAAAAACGTCATATGTCTCAATCAACATTATAAAACCATGCCAAAATGAAGAGACGTACTCATAACATGTCATGTATTGTGAGGCTGACTGTGAGCATGTGACAGCTAAAACATTATGATTATTTTAACTTACTTAAAATGAAGAAAAAAAACAACGAGTAACTAACAAGCTTACACAACGAACGTAATACAGTTGTCTTAATATAATTGTGCTGTCACTAAGTCAACACAAGCTTTCATGCAAGTTTAGTTAAACAAATGTGCTAACAATTAATTTACTGCACTATCTAATATAGCCTACGTATAATAGCTATGCATTGAAGACAATTTAGCAAATCACGATCACTTTTGCTACGTTTTGCTACTTTCCAATGAAATGCATCACGATTGTTTTTAATGTTAAAATAAAAACTGATTCACATGTGATACTCACAATCTAATCGTCATCCATCTTTGCTGGTCCTCTAATTCGATAGGTGGCGTTGTCAATAAAACCTAGGGTCCTAGAAATGCGGTCCTAGGACTGCGTTCCTGAAAATGCAGCCTCCGGTTGTGCAGGCAGATGCTACTCCCAATTTCAGCAACGCAATACCTCACTGTAATGTTCGGAAACGCACATGTGCAAGTGTTCTGCTGTGGTGTTATGTGGAACTATTTTCGCGGGACAATAAATGTAAGTCACTTAATTAAAATTTACTAATTGTTTGGCCAATTGAACAGCGTTTATTGCACATTTGCAGTCGTTCTGATATGCGTGTAAATAGAGCTATCAACAAAAGCCATCCACAGCATCTGTGGTGATTTAGGCGTATTTACAAACTTTATTAATTAATGTAGGTGAAAAGTAGCATGCATTGACAGTGCACTTACAATTTCATAATGTTGAACTAATATATATGTATATCACAGGCCGTAACCATGTCTTGAACATTGGGGGAACCATTTTTAGTTTTTATAAAGCATAAAGAAACAGAACAGTGAACGAATTTCTGGGTCTAATTCTAGTTGGGAAATAATCATTTTGGGACTATTTGCAAACAATATGTGCATTCATTTGCATTAAATATATTATTAATCCTGAGATTCTTCACATTAGTGAATAAATACATAGATCTGCTGTAAACATAAGAACTCCCCAGTGGTCTGGTGGTAGCGTCTTTGCAAACCATGTCAAAGGTTGCGGGTTCTAATCTACCCTCATGTAGTTTTTTTTTCTTCTTCATTAAAATCAAATTTGTTCATCAATGATTGTATATTAAGAACAGGGACATGTTTGTGTGCATTTTGTTTTGTGATATTTTTACAAACTGATTAATGCAGACCTCTATTTGCTTTTAGAACTGGCTACGGACAGTATGCAAAAATCAGGGGCATTAATACTTATTTCTTACTATGCATGGATTTTAGCCAACCATAACATAATCAAATCACTGTTGACTGGAAATTAGTTTACTGTAATCAGGGGTTAAAGCAAAAAAAAAAAATCAAATTTTTTTTTTTAATGTTATGCATCAGTGAATACACCTCAAATGCAACATTTTCTAAACTACTTACTTGTTTTGTAGAGTGAGCGCACTTTGTATGTTTCCCAGTCAGCCCCTGGTTTTTCATGTTGCAGCTGAGCTCTTTTTATATAATTGGGAAATTTATAAGGAGGCCAATAGCAAGCATCCTCAGCAGCCATCCACCTACTGCTTACAACTTCCACCTCTCCGCGTCCCAAGAAATCCACAACATGGAAAAATGGTGAGTTCATCTTATGCATTAAAGAAAAGATAATACAGCATTAATTAGAATTGTTAATATTCTATTACAAATACAAAGGTGAAAAAGCTGAATTACTTATGTTAAATACTAACTTTTTTTTAAACCAGCGTAGTTTGCCATCTTGTGTGATTTATGTACAATTATGTAGAATCTGTGTACATTATTGTCAATTAGGTGTCTCTTTGAATTGAAGATTTTTGTATAATTTTTTTTGACAGAATCACTTGAGGTCCAATGTGCAGTAGAACTGAATGATTTCATGTAGCACAAATTCACAAACGCAAACAACAAAAAAAGGATAAAAAACAAGCAGGCAGAGATAGTTAGTTTTTATTTAAAGTTTGACAAGGCAGGATATTGAAGGACAAACCCCTGAAATGTATCAAACAGAACACATACTCAAAACAACCTTACCTAATTGAAATAAATTAAATAAATAAATAATAATAAATAAAACAACCAGGTAGAGTAAAAACAGATACACAAAAAAACCTGGAATACATCAGGCATCACGCAAAAAACAAACAAACTGTAAATTATTTATAAAACAGTTTAAGAGCATGTGGAATAAAAGAAAGTTAATGTCTTTTTGATTTACTCCTGGGCACAACAAACTCCCTATGCTGCCGTAGTAGGTAAGTAGGTCTTGGAGCCACAGACAAGAAACAATGCAATGGTGATGAACTGTCTTTGAGCAGTTTTGTAAAAGTACGTATAGTGGCCTTGTCGCGCCTCTCACTCAGTGATGGGACAGTAGAAGTTGGAACACCTATTATCCGACAGCAATGTTTTTGGACCCTCTCCAGCTCATCAGAGAGACCTTTAGGTAGTCCACCCCATACTGGGCTAGCGTACTCAAGGACTGGCCGTATAAATGTTAGATACACTTTCATTAAAACATCACAAGGGAGACCCGCATTTTTAGCAACACAGAGATAGTGTATTCTAGGACGTACCTTCGAAATCATGTACTTAATGTGGGCATTCCACGACAGATCCGAAGAAATTTGGACTCCAAGCAGTTTAAAAGTGGAAACTCTGCCAATTGCATGTCCTGAAATTACGGGAGAGGAAGGGCAGGGAATGTTTTCATCTTTCCTGGCGCTTATGACCATGTCCACAGTCTTACCTCTATTCATTGCCAATGAAAAATCCTGTCCCCAATCCGCCACTGAATCCAAGGCTCTCTGAGTTAATCCTGGTAGGGATCCCATTAAAAATTCAGTAATTGTTAAATCATCAGCATATTTTACCAGAATTACTGACGGAGACAGAAAGGAATCCAAGCTGTTTATGACAAAAAGCAGAGGCGATAGAAGACCCCCCTGAGGAACACCAGCTGCAATTGGATAAGAGTTAGACACACAGGAGCCCCACTTCACCTTTTGCTCTCTATTACTCAGGTAGCTCCTTACACTGAGCCAGAGCGGTCGTCTCACATTCATGTCAGCTAAAGCATAGAGCAGTTGACAATGATCAATTGTGTCAAAAGCTCGAGTAAAATCAACAAAAACAGCATGGATGTCCAATTTAGGATTGGTGTTAAGAGCATCATGCCAGGATTGCAAAATTTGAATCAGAGCAGTATCAGTTGATCTGTTCGCCATGAAGCCATGTTGTGATGGTTGAATTTTAGCAACTGTATCCTCCAGAATGGCATCTCTGAGGATTCCTTCATACACTTTTCCAACACAGCTGAGTAATGAAATCTGCCGATAGTCTACTGGAAAACTAGGCTTTGTTTTTTCTGAACAGCCTTGACCACAGCCTCCTTCCATTGTTTTGGGAAATTATTATTTTGCATGCACGTGTTAAAAATATCACATAGCACCGGTGCCAGTTCCTCGTGAAAGGTCTTTAATATCCAAGGAGGAATGTCGTCAGGACCAGCAGTCTTTGCTGCCTTCACTTTGCGGAGTCTGACCTTAACTTGTCCAATACTCAAAAGAGGAATACTACAACTGGATAACTTGCAGGCAACCTCTTCCTCAGACGGAGAAATATGACTTGCATAATCCCACACAGAAGCAAAGTGCTTTGCCAGGTGATCACATTCACATTGCATGATCTTATGATCCTGAGACACCACGTCACTCTTATCTTCTTCCATCCCCATTAAAGCCTTCACAGACTTAAACCATTGTTTAGGCTTGGTGTTTTGCAGTTTCTCGACCTCATGTTTATAATATTGTTTCTTTGCATTCTTAATTTTTTTGGCAATAATTGTTTTTAGTTTACTGTAGGATGGTTTATTGCCAGAACAAAAGGCACGCTGTCTTTCTTTTATCAGATCTTTGATTTGTATGGTCATCCAAGGTTTGTCATTATTTGTAATAGAAACTTTCTTAAATGGAATTGTTTTGTCTAAGATAGACTTGATCATAGAAGTGAAGGCACTAACCTTAGCCTCGGGGTCCGTAACCTCATGAATGTGAGAAAAATCAGAAGTATTCATGAGAAGGCCCAATTGCCTATTTGTTTCAGAAGTACGTTTTCTACAAAAAATGTGCTTGACAGGCTTGGTGGGCCAGTTTCCAGCATTTAGCAGGATAGTCTCATGGTCAGAGGAGCCAACAGGAGGCAAATGCTCTGGCGACTCATACATGGAGGAAATGTTAGTAAAGATTGAGTCTAATTGACTGGTCTTCCTTGTTGCTCCAGCCACTATTTGTTTCAGACCATGTCTGCTACAGATGGTTTCAGACTTGTACTTATTTGTATCACCGAGTATGACAATTGCGGCCTGTTGGTAATTGCATTCAATATTCCTAAGGCAGCAATCCAGGTACTGAGTGATTAGTGTGTCAGGTTGTGCTGTTGTTGAAGATTGTGGAGGAAAATACAGCACAGCTGCGATAATACAACTTAACCCTTGAGGGAGACGACTGGGACGTAACCAGACCCACAATGCTTCATATTTGTCGTCTTCTAGGTGAGTCAGTCGAATCTGAGTGATGTTTTCATCTACATATAAAGCGACTCCTCCTCCCCCACAGCCCTCACGATCCCGCCGATGTATTGTATATCCAGGCAGAGTTACAGTTGAGTCTGGAATATCAGCATTTAGCCAGGTCTCGGATACAGCAATAGCTGCTGAGTTATTAGTCACAGCCATACTGTACAGTTCATCGCACTTGTAGCGTAAGGAGCGCACATTGGAAAGTAGAAAACCAGGCATGATTGGCCTTAACTTATGTTGGTTTGTCTTAATGTAAATTAGGTTCTTAGGATGGTAGCAACAGTCAGAAGAAGTAAACAGACTTAACTCAGTCAGCTTGCTCTTAACATCCACTGTAGTCCCACAGAAAGAAGGACGATTTCCAACAATTGTAGATATTGTGCGAAGGTAATTTTTCCCAGCTTTCTTACCCCTTGGGCAAGATCTAAGTCGTAGAATCCCAGTTTGCTGCAAGATGGTTTTAACTTCAGGAGCCAAAGGGGATGAATATCTTTTCAAACTTATTAGAGGATTTAAATTGTACTTAAAACCGAGTTGTGTCATTATTAACTTGGAGAAAGACAGAGACAGTTACTTGAAAGGTTGCAGTGGAGAATTTTCGTCCATCCAGTTGTAGTCGAGTAGGCCGCAATTTTCCTAGAATCCATCAAATATCTCCTCAGAGTAATTCCATCCAAATGTCCTGATGCCCAGTTTAGAAATAGAATCACACTATAAGGTGATCTGTTCGTGCATTTCTAGACTTTGTTAAGTTAATATTGTTTAAAAATCTAAAAAAAGGTATGTTCTGAGCAGCTCAAAATTCATGCGGCTGCCCTTAAAAGCACCACCTAGAGGCCACTCCCCACCTAGAGGCCACTCAACAAGTTATATGAACTTGTTGATTTTTATTTGGATACACTTAAAGTTGACTACAAGCTCTAATATAAATGCAGCAATGGGGTTGCTGCCCATCCCAATCCAAGTGGAAGCAAAACATATTTTGCCTTAATATCAGAGAGCTTGTATAGTTGGACCTCTGCAGCAAGCTCACAAGCTGTGAAGATCCCAATGTCTGGTGAATGAATTGGCTCTGTGTACAGTGGGGCCAGATCCAGAAACCTTCTAAGCAGAATGAAAGTTTAATCTGTGGTGGTATCAAACAAGAAGTTCTCAACCAAGCCAAGTTGTCCATCAATCATCCTCACGCAGTTGTCTCCCATCCTACATTTTCTTTTTGCATTTTCAAGTGTGACCCTTTTGTACTGCAGCCTTGATGCACCACCATCTGGCACTGTTGGTCCATTCGAGTGCTTTCCACTGAGTTTGGGTTTATCTGGCTGGTAAGTAGACTTGTTTTGTGTAGAGTGCCTCTCTACAACACAAGCTATTTGCTGGAGAATGTGTTGTGGCTTTCTGACCTTTCTTTTAAGGTGGCCCAGGAAGTTTTCAAAACAAAATGCAGACACACAGTCTAAGGGACCAAACCTTCTCACATCATCTGCCAGATGACACAGAGAGTGGACATTGTAGACCATCTCCTCAACCCCATACAAGGTCCTGAACTGTTCAAGGAAGTACCTAATCAGGTTATCTGCATAATCGCAGTAATACGCTGATTTCACAGCAGAGTTTCGATTGCGATGGCTTATTGTTGTGTACCAGACTGTTCGTCCTATCAACGGAAATTAAGTGATAAAAATATATCCTTTCATCGCTTTCCGGGTGACCCAAAAGCCTGTCGTGAGTGGGTTGTGAAAATAAGAAGGGATATTGGACCTCATTTTCAGGTAAGTTAAAGCAGAAATAACTTTAGTTAGCCTAGCTAATGCTATCTTTCCAAGTTACACACGTTTTGGGTGGCAGTTATAAAACTAATTAAGTGGTTCTCTCATAAGATTACAGACAACACGAGAGTATGCTCCAAGCATTTTACTCAGGACTGCATTGAACTTTCACTCACGGGTTTACGTAGACTGAAACAGGGAAGCGTGCCGACTTTGTTTACATGGTCCTGTGAACTCAAGCCAAGGAGGACACTTCAGAGAAATCAAAGGTGCGTTTACTAGTTTGATGACAAAATAGATGAGAACATTTGTTTTAATAACCAAAATATATACTATTGTCTTTTTTTTACACACACGTGTGTGTGTGTATGTATGTA